>NC_045697.1:0-34174 GCF_009834535.1 Camelus ferus | reverse complement strand
CCCGCGGCCCCGCACGGCCGGCGCGGGGCTGCGCCGAGGGGCGCGTGCCGGCGCCCCCCTGCAGCGCGCACGCCCCAGACGCGCCGCGGGCCTTCGAGGCGCCACGCTCCTGCCCTCTGCCGGCTGCCGGCGTCACCCCGGACGCGCCCCGGTCACCTGCTCCCGGCCGTCGGCGGAATTCCTCTGAGACGGAGTTCGTCCTCGCCGCGAGCGCGGTTGGCCTTTCCGCAGCCACAGCCCGGCCTGCCCGACACGGCAGCCGGGCCCCGGGCACCCCCGGCGGCGAAGGCCTCCGCCCCTGCGGCCCGGCTCCCCGCGCCCCGTGTCCCCGGTCGCCCGCCTGGCCTCTCCCATCTGCACGCCCAGGACCTTCCCTGCCCGCAGCTCCAGAGCAGCTCCCACTGGCCGGACCAGAGAAGGACTCTGCTGTCCGGTGGTCACAGCCACCCTCTCCCAGGAGGTCGAGTCCTTCCAAGTCTGTCCTTCCCTCAGGACATCCCTCAGCCCTGGGGACCATACGACCTCCTTGCATCTCATAGTTGACTCTCCCAGAATATTTGCCACTGAGATGTAATCACACACCATCAAACTCATACTTTCCAAGTACACAGTTCAGCGGGTTTTGGTGCATTCACAAAACCGTGCCACCCTCAGCACTATCTAATTCTCCAACAATCACACACCCCGCAAAGACACCCCAGACCTGCCAGGAGTCACACCTGTTCTGTCCTCCCCCGGCCCCCGGGAACTAGGACTCTATTTTCAACCTGCGTGGATTTGCCTCTTCTGGACACTTCATGGAAATGGAATGGCACAGCATGTGGCCCTTTCGTGTCTGGCTTCCTTCACTTATATATGTTTGTAGTGGCCTTTGTTCTTTTTTATGGCTGAGTAATATTCCCACTGTGTAGATATGGCATGTTTTGTGTATTTAGGTATCTGATGGACACTTGAGTTGTGTCCACCTTTGATGAATGTGAAGAATGTGCCTGTGAACGTGCAGTAATATTTCCTGGAGAGTATATATTCCCAGTCCTTTGGACGTACATCTGGGAGTGGAACATACACATTTCTTGTTGTTAATAATTCTTATAAATGGTGTCCCATTTCATGTGCTATGCGGTTTCCTTTCATCTCCTGGTGGCCTGAGCTAGGAGGGTGGCAGGTGTCCCCTGGGGCAGGGGAGGAGTCTGGGGTGGACAGCTCCCTCCCCCGTCCAGTGGGCACAGCCACACCCTTCAGGGGTGTCATCAGCCTGGGATGAGCCTGTGAAGGCCCCCTGCACGCAGCAGGGCCACAGTCATCACTGGTGACCTTGGTGAGACCCGGCGAAGCCTGCAGGCAGATGCATTTTGGTAACCCTGTATTTCCTCTGCCTCTGGGAGAACCTCCCGTCTTTGACTTTGGGAAATGAACAAGGAACGTGAGCCTGTGTGAAGCTCTCACACATGAGAGGAGAGGAGAGGGAGGGCTGGCTCTGGGGGGCAGGGGAAGAAACAGGTCCTCAATGCAATGTTTATTGAAGAGATCAGAACACCCCAGTTCCATCCATGTCCTGCCGTAGGCCTGCCAGATGGGCAGTGACCCCTCACCCCTCCACGCTGCGTCCTCTGCATCCTGAGGCCACACATCCGCCAAGGGCTCACTGCTTTTGAAAATGAATGAAGAAGGTCCGGATTTCCTTCGGGTGGATGGTGATGGTGGGGCTTCCGGGGGTTGGCGAAGGGTGGCTGGAGCCTCCTGGGGGAGCAGAGGTGGTCTGTCCAGCACCGTCCTTGGAGCCACCTGCTTCCCCAGGTCACCTCCTCCCTGCACCCCCCTCACAACACCACCCCTGCCCACATTCTTGCGGCTCCCATGGTGATCAGGGCCGTCGGCTGCCCCCTCCTGACAGGGCTGCACTGCCAGCGGGCTGCTTTCATTTCTGCCCTCTGCAGAGCGCCCTGCCACGGGGAAGGTGGATCCAGCTGGTCCTGCCCTACTTGGCCTCATATCCCCTGGGGTGTGGCACTCAATGCCTGAGAGCATTCTCACTGAGGCCATGGCGGGGGGTGGGGGGACCTGCCCTTTATCTCACTGGGCTCTGCTGAAGTCACATCCTGGACTTCAGGCTTCACCCTTGGGATAAAGACTGTTCATCCATCAATGTAGCCATCACCATCCGTCCTTCCATCCATCCAGTCATCAAGCCAGCATCCACTCAACCACACATCTAGTATACGTATTCCTTCCTATCTCCCTCCCTCCCTTCCTTCCACCCGTGCTTCCTTCCTTTTCTCTCAATCATCCGTTTTCCCATCCACCCATCTATCCCAAATTGACTAAGTGTCTACCTATGTGCCCAGACCATGCTGTGTGCAGTACACAAAAGGTGATATGGGTCAGAGCAAACTCAGCGGGAACAGAGAGCAGAGGAGGCACCTGACCCAGCCCTGGACCTCGGGGAGCTCGACTAGAAGCTGGCCAGGATGAAGGGGACAACGCTGTCCAGGCAGAGGGAGCGGCACAGGCACAGACTGGGAGGCAAGAAGCAGCCAGTGGTTTTCAAGGGGTAACTGTGGGGTGTGCAGTGTGAGCTCAGCATGGCAGGTGCCCCCTGGGGATGTGCTGGTAAGTTTGGGGCTCACCCAAGGCACGGGCAGGGGTATGGTCTTGGAGACACACACACACACACACACACCCCACCTGTGTGGACTCCTGGCAGGTGGAGGCTGACCTGAAGCCTTCCTTAACCTGATGTGGTGCATTCAGGAAGGCTGAGACTCAGAGCAGGAGGGCAGCCTGTTCAAGGTCACATGGGTCTTAAGGAGCAGAGTGGGATCTGAGCCAAGCCTGTCCAGTTCCTGATCCTGGCTGAAGGGCGGGCTGGGAATCCCGGGTGGAGCCTGAACCAGGGGCTCCCAAACCTCTGCGGAGGGGACGATCCTGGGTCCTCCACGTCCAGCGGTGCAGCGTGCTCACGTCCCAGGTCCCAGTGAGCGAGCGCTCCTCCACCGCCAGCACGGAGCCCAGCCCCCGCAGCACGGACTGTGGGACGGGAGCACAGGGAGGGGTGAGCTACCCGAGGCCCCAGCTCTGAGCAGAGAACAAAACAGAAGCAAGGGCGGGCGCACCGTGGCCCAGGGCACAGCATCTCCTGCACTTCGTTCCTGAAGCACATCTCCAGGGACAGGATGGGCAGCCCCATTTTACAGAAGAGGGAACTGAGGCCGGGGAGTAGCGTGCGTCCCCATGTGCCCAGCTGGATGAGCAGGCCCAGGGGACGGCAGGAACCTGACCTTCCCCCAACATCGGTCCCTCCTCCCAGCGTTGCTCAGCTGGCGCCCTGCATGGACCCAGGATGGAGCCAGTCCTGGTTTCCATCCCCTCTTCCCCAGTAAGCACTGACCCAGCCCCCCGTGCAGAGGGGAGGGGGGCCGCCATTCTGGCCACTGTAAGGAAAGGACAGTCTGCGGACCGGAGGGCTGGGATTGTCTGCAGGAGCTTCCCTGTGCTGGTGGGAGGAGAAGGCACGGAGGGCGAGGCTCTGTGTGCTGCTCCCATCCCCCCTTCTGCCTTTACATCTGCTTCTGTGACCAAGTGGTGACAACAGAAGAAATAAAGCCAGTGCACGGATGAAGGCCAGGTGGGAAGATGAAGGTCACCTGGGCAGCAGGTCCGTGACGACAGAGGGAAGGACCCTGGGGAGGAAAGAGGCCGTCCACCCGCCTGCATGGAGGCGAGAGCTGTGAAAGGGGGCGATGGGAAGGCGTCGCAACGGCAGCTCCGGGTGGGTTACTGGGGTCCTTCCAGAGTCCGTGGAGGACACAGGTACCAATGGGGCCAGAGCCACAACACAGAGATTTACAGAAATTCTCTGTGAGCAGGAGATGAGTAACGAGCCCACAGCCCCACAGAGAAGCAAACTGGGGAGAAAGCAGGCATCTCCTCACAGCTTCTGAGGAAAGAAGGCGGTCAGTCCGGGCAGCAGGCGCCTCACCTGTTAGTGGGGGTCAGAGGGGAGTGAGGACGGAGGTCGGGGTCCGGGGACACAAATCCACCAGCCTCCTAGGTGTGAGGCCCCTGTGTGCACGTGAGCACCCCAGGGCCTCTCAGCAGCCCTGCAGGCAGAGACTCCGCCCTCCCCATTCAGAGGTGGGGAGTCTTAGGCCCAGAGCCCAGGGGGCCCGCGCTGCTCAGCAGAGTCTCCTTGACCCACACCCTGGACTCTGTGACTGATCACCATCTAGGAAGTCTGTGTGAAAATCTACTGTGTTTTCTGATCACACAAGTAACATCTGTGTTGTGTAAAAAGATTTACCACAAGAATAAATGTGAAACAACCAAAATGCAGGCATGTTGTCAAAACTGACAGCCCAGAAGTCCTCAAAGAAGGAGGGGGGCGCCCCCCTGTCCCCCGGAGACTGACCCTCCCTCCTTTGTGCCCAGGGGCATCCGAGTCAGGACGGTCGCACTTGGGTTTGTCTCCCTGTGTGCATCTGCTGGGGGGCAGGGGGCTGATTCAGTGACCTGAGGGCGGGACGCAAGGTGGGGGCAGGTTACCTGCAGGTTCACCGTCACAGGCTGAGACAGGACCGGGTGCTCCCCCACCTCATACAGGTGGTGGAGCCGCAGCAGGACACGGCGGAGGTCAGCCTTGGCCTTTCGTGGATGGCCTTAGGGACACAGGAAGGTGGCAGTGAGGACCCCTGTCTGTGCCTGGTACCTTACACACTCACCTCAACTTCACATCTTCAACCGCCCTGGGAGGCAGCTGACATGGCCCCCACTTGACAGACAAGGATTCGAGGCTCAGAGAGGGGCAGACACTTGCTCAAGGCCACACAGCTGCTGAGCAACAGAAGGAGGGAGGGAGGATTCCAGCCCAGGTCCAGCTGACTGTAGTGCCTCCCACCACCCACACAGGGGCCAATTCTGACGTTTGGAAAGTCTTGGTCCTCATTCAGCTTTGTGGCCATCACTGAGCCTGTCCTCAATCTTCCAGTTCTCTGGAATATTGTATTTCGTTCTCTGTGAAGGGTGGAGTGGCCACATAACTCTGAGGCCAACACAGTGTGAGCAGAGGTGATGCCTCATGTCCCACGGAAGCTTTTTCCTGCCTCAGTGACTGAGGAAGCTTGTGTTACAACACAGCCTCCACCTGCCAGGTCCCTGGTGACCAGGTGAGAAGGGCGTTCCTGCTGATGCCCAGTGGACACGTGGCGTGGGGGTGAAATGATGGTTCTAGTAGGACAGCGAGAGTTCGGAATTTTGTTACTGAAGCAAAAAACTTTGTAAAATCTCTTCCCTATGTTCTTAGTGCTGTGGTTAAGAACTGACGATGATGACGCCGGTGATAACGATGAAGACAAGGAGAAGGACGGTGCTGATGACACGATGAAGGTGACGGTGATGACGGTAGCCTGCGTCATAAGGTGGTTACTAGCATATGAGGACCAGGGGAGCCTCACTGCATCTTTGGATGCAGCTGTCGCTCGGTCCCTCACTCACTTCTGTCCGGAAGGAAGCACTGGTCCAGCCCAGCCCCCTTTTCCTCTTCTTTGGTAGAAGCTGCGTCCAGTGCAAGTGTTCTCAGTGGGCTTGGCATCGCACACAGGTAGGTAGGGAAGGCTCTGTTATTGCAGGAGAGGCCCTCTGCCCCTCGTCTTCTGTGACAGGCCGGGGGAGTGGGGATGTTATAAGTCCGTGTTAGGCAGCCACATGGCTGTAGGTTGCAGCCACTGTTTCTAATACCCAGAGTACCAGATACAAAGGTAATATTTGGTCTCTGCCTCTTCCTTTTCCCCTTTTTCCTAGTTCTGCACACACTTACTTTGGGGTGTGCCAGCCCTGGGTGGGTCTCTGGGAACAGGATAGTGGCTGAGGCACAATCAGCCCTGCTAGGGAGGTGCTCAGGTGTATAGTGGCAGATCAGGTGCCGCAGGGGCTTCGGCAATATAACAAGTTGGTTCCTGGCAGGTGTTTCTTCCCCCAGGGAGCCCTCCTTGAGGCCCTGCTGGGGGCTTCCCTCTGCACACTGTCACTGCTGTCTGGATGGCATCCAGGTCCACCTTGTCCCAGGCGTCCTGAGTGACCTGCCTCTCTGTGGGCCTCGTTCTCCCCATTGGCAGATAAGAGAACCAGGGTATATAGAGTCTGGACAGCTCTGAGGAGAGCTCCTTTGTCTGGTGATGGGCTTGGGGGTCTGGTTGATATGGGGAGAGTGGAGTGAATCTGGACACATGAACACCTGCCTCACCTTTCCGGAGATTCCACAGGTGCTCTGTGTGGTTGGAGCTGTAGTTCCAGCCGGGGATGCTGAGGGTCTGCAGGTGGAGACTTGGGGGCAGAGTCACAGCCTCTTGCTGCTGGGGGCCTGGGCCATCCTGGGCAGTCTCTGCAAGGCAGATGGATGACAAGGGGAGGGCTGAGACCAAACTCCTCCTTCTGGCATTCAGAGTTCTCTAAGTCCCCCATTCCAGCCAGTCTCCCAGCCCTCCCACCTGTAGCCCACACCCCAGTCAGCCTCAAGCATCTGCTGGTGCAAATGCCCTAAACAGCCTTGGCTCTCTCGTCCACTCATTTCAAATTACAGATGGGGAAATTAAGACCCAGAGAGGGGACTGTTTCTTCCAGACCACACAGGAAGTCCATTTGGAGCCCTGTTTCTGTCCAGTGTTGGAAGCCATCTCCCCTTGCTGGTCATCCATCGGTGTCTCTGCTCAGAAGGACCTCAGCCCTCCTCCTCCTTCCAGGAAACGGTCTGTTCACCTCTGCGCTCCAGCTGGAGCTGCCATCTCCTCACAATACCCCAGGCTACAGTGATTGGTCCAGACCTGTGTCACGTGATCTCGCCAGGACCAATCAGAATCTTTCCCTGGACCTCTGCTCTTGAGACCCGAGTCTGAGTCTCAGTTCTTTTTGGGTGGAGGGGACACATGTGGCCCCAGAGCTGTTCACAGCCACGTCCCTCTAGGAGGAGGAGGAAGAAGGTCTGCAGACAGAGAGAAGCACAGGGGACGGAAGGAGGGAGAGGGGCCGCCGCATGGAGGGTCCAGCACCCGAGGCACAATTACATCCTCGCCCGTCTCTCGTTCTGTGGGCCTCAGAATAAAGGCTCCTTGTGGCTCAGCGTTGGTTTCTCTCATGTGCAACCAGAAGAGACCAGAGTGGGTCCTGTGGATGGAGCCGACCACAGGCTTGGAGCTTTCTCACCAGGGCAACATCCCCTCTGTGGGAAAGGCTCTCAGCTGCCAGGAAGGAAGCACTGACTGATCCAGGAGCAGCCCCCGACCCTGCTGGCCAGTCCCATCCCCTCTCCTGGGAATCTGCACCTGGGACCTGGAGGTGGCCGGGCAGGCAGCTCTTGGCAGTCCTGGGGGAGATGGACACCTGCTCTCAAGAGGCCCAGAGCTGCCCTGCCTCCCACCTGACAGGCCTCTTGTCCAGCTTCTCCTTCGACCCCATGAGCTTCCCCAGGCTCTGCCCGAGTGGCTGTCCTTCAGTTTCTTTACTGCCACACAAGAGAACATCACCTGATAGCCCTCAGAGCTGGTCCCTGATCTCCACCGGGTCTGAGGTCTCCAACTCCAGCAGACCTACACGGCACCAGGCCCTCCCTTCGGCACCGCTCCCTCTCCACCCTGAACCCGGACCTGGGTGAGCCTGTCTCCCCAACGGACAGCCCCCGAGAAACCTTCAGGAGAGGGCCTGGGCCTAATGCATATGCAACTTGCAGCATACAGCAGGCACTCCATCAATGGTGGGAAAACAAGACACCACAGCCCACCTGCTCCCTAATGCCCTGTAAGGACCGGCTCTACAACAGAAACAGTGAAAATCTTAAATCAAATCTTCATCAACACTTCTACGAGTAGAAACAGAATGCCGTTTAAGGATTACAGCCAAACCTTGGAAATACTGTGGGTTTGGGTTCAACCACCGCAATAAACCAAATGTCCCAATTAAGGCATCAATGGCTTTTGCATTTTCCAGTGCATGTGAAAATACAGTTACACTACACTGTCGTCTATTAAGTGTGGGATAGCAATGTATCTAACAGGAACAATGTTTAAAACTTAATTTCAAAAGTCTTCATTGCTAAAAATGTTACATTAACTGAACCTACAGCAAATTGCATATCTTTTGCAATTACAACATTAAGATCACTGATCCCAGATCCCCATAACAAATATAATACAATGAGATATTTGAAATATTGTGACACAGAGATGGGAACTGAGCAAATGTGGCTCGAGGAATGGTGCCAGTAGACTGCTCTATGCAACGTTGCCATAACCTCCAATTTGTCACACACACACACAAAGCAGTATCTTCAAAGCTCAATAAAGGGAAGAATATGAAGTAAGGTGCGCCTGTAGTGAGAATGAGGATCCCATATTTTACCTAAGTCTTTAAATTTTTAAGGCTTCTCCATAGCACCATCTTTAACAGAAATCATTGTTTAATGAATTTCATGGTCCACTGTGTCAGTAAATATACCACACTGGACGGATGTGCATCTATAGTAGTCGCAGTGCAAGAAATATAAAAACCTTGCAGATCAGAACATGGGTAAGAATCGCCCTCACCTGGTGACGGCATGCTTAATTTAGGTAAAACCAGTCTTTTAAATGCTGAGCCTCCGGACCCGAAGTAAGAGGTGGACTTGCATCATATTGATAAAGAGAAAGGGACGTCAGAGGGGAAACGGGAGGCGACGCAGGGAAAAGGTGTGTGGAGGGAGGAGCTGAGTCCCAGCTGTGCGCTGACTAGCATATGACCTTGAATGAGGCGCTGAGCCTCTCTGCACCTCAGTTTGCCCATATTTCAAATGAGGGGCTGGGATCAGAGGTCCCTGAGTCCCTTCCTGCCCCGAGGTAGCCCAGACCCCTGAGGGCGCAAGCCCGTCCCCACCCCCGGCCAGGCCGGCTCCCTCTGGGCCGAGACGACACGAGCACTGAGAGGACCCCCTTACCATTCAGCTCTCTCAGCAGCACCACGGGCCTGTGCCGCAGCGCCAGCCCACTCCTCTGGCGCAGGCCGGCGGTGAGTGTGCGGGGTCCCAGCAGCAGCCAGAGCACAGGGCGGACAACGGTGGTGTCGTTCAGTGTGAGGTTGTCCCACAAGGCCCAGTCGAAGTTGTTCCAGAGCCGCCGGTGGAGCATGACCTGCAGGGAAGAGCTGTGTGACAGGCCCCGCCTCGCCCCTGCCGCGCCCCCGGGGGTCCGGAGGGGCCTCCTCCTACCTCCACCTGCCCGCTCCTCTGGCTGGAGACGCCGTGGGCCCGCTCCGACAGCAGCACGAGCCGGCTGCCTCTGTCCTGGATGAAGGCCGCCTGGGCCATGGGGTAGTAATTCTGTGGACAGAAACACTGCCAGGCTGGCTGTAGGGGCCAAGGGCCTGGTAGGACACCTGGTCTGGATCACCTCTGGCCCCCGAGCCAGCCTCCCGCACAGGCACGGTGGCTGCTCAGTGTGGTGTTGGTGGCCAGGGTTTGGGGATCTGACGTTTTAGACTGACCGACTTGGATTGAAATTCAGCTCTTCTGCTTCTTGACCATATGAGATGGGGACTCAGATGCCTAAGCCTCAGTTTCCCGATCTGTAACATGGGGTCAAACCACCCCACACAACTCCTTCAGGGGGGAATGAAGGGGTGTGTGCCAGTCCAGGCTGAGATCAGCCCTCGGCCGCTGGTTGCGAGATAGAAAAGGGCCTGTGTCCGGGCTGGAACAGTGGTCGCAGAGCCCATGCTCTTTGCTCTGTTGGGGCAAGACGTCCTGGGCTGACGGCCTTGGTCTCTCTGGAGCCTCGGCCACAGTGGGTGAGAAGCAGCCAATAGAAATGACGGGGAATGAAACTCAAGGAAGGTAGAGCAGGGAGGGGCCACAACCCCCACACGGGGTCCCCTGGAAGGAGGAGGAGCTAACGCTGATTGAGGTATAAGAGGTGCCCCGCACAGCCCTGCGCCTGGATGTCCCAGCTGACCCCCAGATTTCTGAGGGGAGGTCACTTCCTTTCCCAGAAGAGCACAGAAGCCCAGGGAAGCCAGGTGACCTGCCCTTGGTCACTCTGCTGGATGCAAAGGGTCTGGGAGCTGAACTGATTTCGGAATTGAGGCTGTGTTTGCCATTTCACCAAGCGGCCTGGCAGTGGGTCTACTGAGAGGAGCCAGTGAGGGTCCAACCCCGCTCAGGCCTAGACAGGCATCATCTGCTTATCCCCAGAGTGACCCCCAGTGAGGCGCTCATCTGACAGAAGAGGACCCGAGGGGCACACAGGAGACCTCAGAGACTTCCCTCACACGCGGTGGCACCAGAGCTCGGGCACAGGTCTGAACAAGCCTGGGCCTCACCCACTAACGGCACATGTCGGGCAGCGGAGGTTCAGAGAGACGCTCTAGACTCCGCTGCTGACCGTGGGCGCTCACAGGGGTCCCTCCCGCCCGCTGCAGAAGCGCCATCGGCGCTGCGTCTGCGGGCCCTGTGCCCACGGGGCGCCGCAGGGCCTACCCGGGAGACACTGTTGTTCGCGTAGTTTCTGTAGGTCCTGCGCTGCATCTGGTAGCCGTTGTTGTCCGAGTAGAGAACCCGCTGAGTGTTCAGATCGGTGCTGGTCCTCAGGATGGCCTCGCGGTTCAGCTCCAAGGGGCCCACCCGGCACTCCTGCTCTATGCGGTGGCAGAGCAGCTCCCCGCCAGAGCCCTGAGGCCCGCGGGCCAGCCGGGTGTAGATGGCGTGTGTGTGGTCAGTGTCGTTCACCTGCCTGGAGGGGAAGCAGAGTGGGTGAGTCAAGCTCTGGCAGCTTCTGGACGGCCCTGCCTTTGGACAGGAAGGAAGGGGGAGGGCACGGCCATTCAAGGAGGAACAGCAGCCAACACCAGGAGAGCGGAAGATCCCGCTCCCAGCAGGCCCTGAGGCCCAGGATGGCAGGAGACCTGACTTCCAGGAGACTCGCGCTCACCACACGCCCACTGTAGCCCGTGAACGTGGTGAATGAGTCTCCCCACGGGCGCCAGGACACTTCTGAGGCTGACAATAAAAGGTCAAAAAGTGGGTGGTGGCTCAGCTACTGCGAATCCCAGCCTCTTCCCCAAAGTAGTTGGAAAAACCCTCCCATTTGTTAGCATATAAAGTTACTGAGCCCGTAAAAACTAGCAGCCCCGCACCCCGGGGCCGCTCGCGCTCCTGAGCGAGACGCCCGCACGCTGTCTGCGGAGTGTGAGTCCACTTCTGCTTTAAACTGAGCATCCAACCCCACGCCTCACAGCCTTTCCCTTGCCTTCTGAAATAGCCCGCATTCTGTCTATGGAGTATGTAGCTTTCAGAATAAACCCACCTTTACTGAGCCGTGGCTCACCCTCGAATCTTTCCTGCTTGAAGCCTAGGACGCACGCGTGGTGGGGTGTGTCCCATAGACTCAGCTGAGAGCTGGGACGTGGTCATTTTCTCGCCCCACATTTTTTCCTGTGTCACCTTCTTTCCTTCCTACCTTACTTCCCTCCCTCCCTCCTTGCTGCAGGCAGTGCAGGGCAGGCAGAGAGCCTGGGTCCCTGATAGTGCTGAGCACCAGCCAACCTGGGTGGCTCATGTCTGTGCTGTTAATGAGAACACCAGAGCTGCTCTGGTATGTAAGTCACTGCCACTATGGGTGCTGGTCCCACCTCTGGACTTAGATGCACCAAGATGACACAGCGCAGCCAGGTCTGCAGAGATACGGGGCAGTTCATCACTTCATTAAACTTTCATCGAGGAACGACCGAGTGCCAAGCACAGAACTAGGAGCTGGGCATCTGCAGCAAGGATGGACCCTCATTTCCCCAAGCACCTGCCCAGCCAGCGTCCTCTGCGCACAGCCAGAGGGGCCGACCTCACCTGTAGAAGAACTGCCGGATCTCGGTCATGAGCCGCCCCTCTACGATCTCCATCCCCACAGCTTCCCACGCTGGCTCTGCGGCACCTTTGGGCGTAAACACGTAATTATCTGAAATAAGACCGTCTTCCTCATCACCGTTCACGTGGTACTCCATGAACTCCTGGGTCACGCGTACTGTGCGGTTACTCTGCCTGCAGAGGCGGGAGAGAGAAACCAGTATGACCGTGGGGGACAATGTCTCTCGGGCATTATCCCTGTGCTGGGAACCACGCTCACAATCCCTGTATGCAGACACCAGCCTCGAACCAGGAGTGAACAAAAATACCCTCCACAGAGCCTAAGGGACAGTTTCGAGGACACTCGATGACACACATGCACCTGGTTTGTAGACAAGCCTCTAGACCATTGTCGTCCCCGCCTCCCCGCCTCGTGCTGTCTGACTGAAGGACTGGACTTCCGCTGAGCCCCGTGAGGGGAGTCCTGGTCTGTGCCTGCACAGCTGCTGACAGCTGACTGAGCTCCAGGTGACACTCCCGTCACGCCAACGCCCCCTCTCCCTCCTCTCCGCTGTCTCCCCCTTCCCCCTCCTTCCTCCCCTTGGCTTTCTGCCAGGGGCTCCTCCCAAGCTTCCTGTTGCTCCCAAACTCTGCTCCTGTCAGGAGGCACATGAGGAAACAGAAGTGGCTGTCTTGGAAGAGGCCGCTGAGGAGGAATGAAAACTGCCTGGGATGTGACAGGAGGATGGACGGGGCAGGGGGTGCTCCAAACACTGGGAGGCCTTTCCTGGGGGTCAGATGCCTTCTCTGCTGTCAACCAATAGCTGCTGTTGATTAAACATGTGAATAAATGGGTGGACAGACGGATGGCGGGGTGGATGGACGGGTGTGTGGATGGAAGATGGATGGGTGGATGCATGGATGAGCGGCGGGGCGAGTGGAGAGATGGATGCGGCGGTGGGTGGATGCATGGATTTTATGTTTCTCCAAATTTAAAATAGTGGGTACCATGACTACTATATTTCCCCCAGGGAGGATCTCTCAACATTCCTTTTTCCGTGGATTCACACCTTAGAAATGAACAAGCTCAGGAAAGCCTTCCTTGCCCTAGCCTAGGCGCGCACGCCTGGACATCAGCTCGGCACTGAGGGCCTTCAGCACCGTCAGGTCCTTCCCAGGCCCCCAGGCCGGGGAGGAAATGCAGGCCCGGTGCGGGCAGGGCACGCCAGGCCCCAGGGCGCTCCTCGCCTCAGAGCCAGCGGTGGCTGCACCTCACCTCTCCCAGACGCTGTGCATCAGGTTGGTCTCCTGGTCCAGGAACACAGTGTAGCAGTCATTCTTCACAGGCACCAGGCGCCTGCCCAAGTGCCTGGCACGTCCCCTGAGCCTGCGGCCAAACTGGATGGCGCTGGTCACGGTGGCGACAGCCTCCTGGGTGTCCTCATGGGCCCTCTCGATGGGCCTGATGCTGTAGTGCTGGTAGCTGAGCCCCGGGATCGTGGTCAGCACGTGCAGGGCATGTGCGGGTGGGGTATCCTCTGACTTCTGGACCTGCACGGCCAGCGGGATGGGATGAAATGATGGACGTCAGGACTGGAAGATGCCTCAGTGTCCTTAGTAACCCGCGGCTGCACGCCCACAGGATGGAGTGCCTGCTGCCCGCTGAGGCAGCAGGGTCGTCCATCCCTGGGCTGAGCTGGGTCCCCTCCCTGCACCCTCCCTGCTCGGCAGGACCCAGGCCCAGCCTCCTCTCCCTCCTGCCCCCCTTCTGCTCTGGGGCCTGCAAACTGGCCGCCTTCCTGTCCGGCCCTCGCTGCAGTGTCCTGCCCTGAGCCTGTGCTCACACTGTCCCCTCTGCCTGCGGGGCATCCTTTTTGGAGGGAGCGCCCTTGTCTCTCATTCCTCCAACTTCCCCGTGGGGGGAGGTGTTCAGGGTTTCCCTCCTGCCCTTTTCCCACCCCCACATTGTCTGATTAAGGAAGGGAGTCGGAGGAGGACACCGAGGACCTGCAGGGGGGACCCTCACTCTCTAGGGAAAAGGTGCCTCTCTGAGCCCCTCCACCTGGCCTTTCTCTGAACTAAAGCAGCTACACTGTGCCACCGCACACCCCCCACAGCTGTGCTGAAGGCTCCCCTCCGCCACAGTTACCATCCAGCACGGGCTGTATTTTCTTATTTTGTTTCCTGCCTGGTTCCCCTGCTAGAACATGAGCCCTGAGGGCAGGCACTTTGTCTCCTTGGTTACTGAAGCTTCTCCAGCACCTAGGGTGAGGCCTGACACACAGCAGGCGCTCCAGGAACATTTAAGTGCCTTTACTCTTGGTGGGTGTTGCCTGTGGGCACGGAAGGGGTGCATGTGCTGAGTCTGCTCAAGCCAGCACCCTCTTCTCCCCCGCGTCCACGGAGGGGAGCTGCTTCCTCCGCCTCCTGGCCCAGCTGAGGGCTGCTGCCCAGGCCCGCGGGTGACCGCTGCACACCTTGACTCTCCGTTCCTGTGTCTGCTCCCTGACCCCCGCGGTGACTCCAGTGTCCAGAGCCCAGCACTCAGCCCAGGCCCAGGCCCAAAATGGGCACTGGAGAGTGTTCCCTGAATGTCTGCCTCACGGCTGCACCTTCTCTGCCTCTCCCCTGGAGGGTCGGCTGGCTGACAGGTAGGTGCCCTCTGGAAGCACCTCCAGCTCCAGGTCCTGGAAGGAGATG
The DNA here is from genome assembly GCF_009834535.1 of Camelus ferus. Classification (NCBI taxonomy): domain Eukaryota; kingdom Metazoa; phylum Chordata; class Mammalia; order Artiodactyla; family Camelidae; genus Camelus; species Camelus ferus. The sequence goes on along the minus strand of NC_045697.1, from coordinate 19,623 downwards.
AGGACCACACTCTGCCGCTGCCTGTCTGGGTGTCGCAGAGACAGGCCGCCCGTGCCCAGCCCCTAATGCAGCGCCTCTTTCAACATCTGCTTTAAGAATCCCGGCGGCCTTCCCCACACAAAGTGGAAATTCCTCAGGATGTATCTATTCGACATGCAACAGAGGAGGGGGCGCCTCCCGTGCCGCCCAGACCTCCCTGAGACCTTCCAGGGAGAGAACAGAAGAGTCATTTTTGGCCAAATCAGATGCCCAAAGTCAGTCCCCTGGGTGGATCCCAGTGACCCTGATGGATGCCCACCCCAATGACAATGTTCTCACAGTGACAGTGGGGTTGTCACCTGTTCACTTTAAAGGCTCCCACTTCTGTGGGTGCCCAGCCCAGAGCAGGTGCACCTCTGGCCGCAGCTCACGCCCATACCTGTGCAGGCGCCGGGCGGCCTGACTCGTCCGTGACGCTGACCTCAGAGAAGCCCACAGTCAGGGTGACGATGGTGGTGACTGTCCAGGCCAGGGGGTTGTAGACCACGGCAAAGAGGCCCCCAGGCTCTGGGCCTGCACACAGAGGCAAGGCTTTATTGCTGCCATCTGACTCACTCGGCACACGTGCGTGCACCAGGGAAGATGAGAAACAGGCAGGTGAGGCCGGCCCTGCAGAGCCTGGGGGAGAGGGACATGCAGACACGTGGTGCTCACGCACGCACACAGCGCCCCACACTCTCTTCATCCTGCCGCCCTGGCCCCCAGGCAGGGGAGGTGGGAACGGAACGCAGTGTCCCTCTGGAAGCTCAGGGTCCATGGGCTCCTCACGCATCTCTCCCTGCCAGCCCCACTTCACTGGTGAGGACACCAAGGCCCAGAGGGGTAGAGTCACCTGCCCAAGGTGGCCCAGCTCCTAGGGCCTGGCTCCAAAGCTTTGAGCGCTTGGCATTCAAGGAGTGGGGAATTCTCTGGAGCCTGGAGGGTCAAGTTCAATCACCTAGCTCAGCACTGGAGGTCCCCTGCAAAGTGGGTCTGGATTCCCTATCTGTTCCATCCTGTACCGCATGTGCCCTAAGAGCATCCACGTCCGATGACCCCCAGGTCCCTGAGCACATCACACGGTTCCAGCCGCCAGTCTCTGCCCGGCAGTTCCGGGGCTGTGATGCCCTTCTGGTGTCTCCACCTCCCCCTTGCTCGGGGGAGCCGCCCTTGTGAGCTCAGGGGAATGGAGTGCACCCCCCCCCCCGGAAGGGAATCCAACCCCAGTTCTAGCTCTCTTTCTGAGACTGTCTGTCCTTGGATCCTCGTCTCTGCGGACAGGGTCCTGTCACCTGCACCCTTGGTCCCCAGGGCCCTTCCCGAGTCCGAAGCTAGAATGGGATTATATGCAGACCCTGAGGGGAAGGAAGAGCAGGTCAGGTGAACGGTGAGGACACAGGGGAGCTGCACAGTGACCGAGAGTGGCCTGAGTGTGGAGCCCTGGGGATGGAGCAGCCGCCTTGGGGACAAAAAATCTCGTGCACTTGTGGGGAGACCAGCGTGTCCTTCGTTGCCCAGGACTCTCTGGGGTGAATCCCCTCGGTGCCAAGCAAACGGGTGCGATGAGCCGCTCCCCACAGGTGAAACCCTCAGATCAAAGGGGCTGGTGCAGTGGCAGCCCTGCCACGATCTGTGCCCAGGCTGAGCTCAGGAGCCAGTGCTGGGAGCCAGGCTGGGCCAGGTCCCTGAGGACACCTGCATCCTCTCTGCAACGCTGGGCAGCACAGGCCTAAGGGTCCACACCCTACCTGTGTGACCCTGGGCAGGTCCACAGCCCTCTGTCTGTGCGTGTCCTCAGCTATACAGTGAGGACGGCAACAGTTCCAGCTTCAGAGATGTGTGAGGCAACACATTAAATTCTGCATGAGGAGTGCTGAGCAGATGCCAGGCCCTGTTAGCATTGTTCCTGCCTCTAACTGTCACACCGGCCCTCCCTCAGTCACAGAGAGGAAACAGAGCCTCCGAGAAGTGAGTCCCCTGCCCAAGCGCACAGCCAGGTTAGGGGCCACAGCTGGGATGGACACCCAGAGTCTGAAGCTCAGGCGGTCTGGACCCCTCCCCAGCCCCCAGGAACTCTTCTCAGAAAAGGACAGAGCCCCTGCCCGACCACCGCGTCCACCTCAGGGGCCTCGCTTACCTGAGTGGGCTGGGGTCCTGTCCTGGATGATGGAGGCCATCAGCTTGTGCACACCCTGCACCCCTGCGCTCAGATGTTCCACTAACATGTCTGTCACGTTGGGGGTGTGAGTCCCAGTGATGCCGTCGTGGTGCTGGACCTGCAGCCCCCGGCCAAGCAGGGGAGGAGTGGGGTCAGGACCTGCCTCTGCCGAGCGCCTACTATCTTGGCACCCGCTGGGCACTGGCTCTCATCCTGCTCGCCAGCTGCTGGTGGAGAAGGTGGGGTTCCCCACCCTTTACAGAAGAGGAAGCTGAAGTCAGAGAGGCTGATGAACTTGCCCAACGTTTTCTGACCTTGTGGAAACCCATACCTGAGTCCTTGACCTTGGGCAGGGAACAGACTTCTGCAGGGCAGCCACCCCCGCTTCACCTCCATGACCCAGTCTTCCCGTAAGTGCTGCTAGCCTGCTCCACCGCTCCACACATAACCCTGGCACTTGTCTCCACTGTGTAAGGATAGGATTAACTCCTCTTCACAGAGGAGAAACTGAGGCTCCATGAAGGGAAGCCACGATTCCGCCCACTGTGAGGGACACTAAAGTCAATCCACTTCACCCTACACAGTGACTGGTTCTGCCAGCAATTCCCTTTAGGTAACACGAATGTCATGGCCCGTGTAACTCAATTCTGATTGTGTGATGAGACAAGATACAGGACTTCTTGGGTCTCAGTTTCCCCATCTGTACAGTGGGGTCAAATAGAGGCAGAAGTTTATGAACAAGTTCCTTTGTGGCAGCCACCGAGGCCAGAGGTTTATGTGCCTTACCACATTTAATTGCCGCCCTCAGTGATTTTCATTATACAAGAATGGAATTAGGGCTCAGAGAAGGAAAGCCACCTGCCTGGGGCCCAGAAGTGAGCTGATGTCAAATCCAGGCAGAATGTTGGACACCAGTGCTTCTCCACTTTGCCCTTGAGTCTGGCTCTAAAGCTTATTGAACCCACGAGGTGGTCACCGGCAGCCCATGGTCCTCGCCTTGGCCCAGCGGCTTCACGCACGGGCCTCGTGACCCAAGGAGACCTCAGTGTTCTCATCTGTAAAGTGGACTCTAGTGACCGGGGCCTGGGAGGGTCTGTGACCTTGGGAGGGGAAGTGCACCGCCAGGGGGTTCCAATCCTGTGCTGTGGCCGAGACGTGGGCGTTACCTCCGAGACTGCCCAGCGCAGCTGCTGGAGCCGCTTCAGGGCCCAGGCCGGGTCCAGGAACCGGTGGGGAGCCGGCCACATGCAGCGTGTGAACATGGACTCCCCGGCGTACAACAGAGCGCTGGCTCGCCTCGCCAGGCCTTTCAGCCCGCTTCGGGACGTGTAGAATCCGGTCCAGGACTTTAACAGTTCTGGGAGAGGAAGGCCGGTAGTGACTGTCAGGTCCTGCCCGCGGAGCCCCCAAGCCCTGGTCCAGAAGGAAGATGGGATCAGAGATGGTAGATTCCTACCACGTCACTCAGGGTGGCAGCTCAGGGCGGGTACTGATCTCATGTTTCTACCTCAGCCTGGCCAGCAATTGCCCAGGAGCCCTGCAGGGCCAGGGCAGGTGGGAGGGTCAGGCCGGCCTGGGGCAGGCGTGGAGAGGCCTGGGAGCTGAAGGGCTGGGATGGGGACAAGAAAGCCCAGTGTGCACCTGGGACTCTGGGGCGGCCTTGTGAGCAAGGGCCCCGGAAGACCTCAGGGGAGGAGAGTGAGATGAGGGTGAGGAGGGCAGGACCCGGAGGAGGCCCCGCTGTGTGACTCCGAGGGGAAAGGGACCCTGGACAGGCCTGCGGGGTCCCTCTGGCAGCCCAGCGAGGAGGGCTGGGAGGGGAGGGAGAGATAAGGGAGCCCAGTGGCCGCCGTCCTGACGCTGAACTGAGAGCACAAGCCGAGCACCCCTGGGGCCAGGCTGTGTCCCAGCAGGTGGTCTGGTGTTCCCTCCTGTTCCCTCCTCCTGCCTCCTCCTGGGGCTGGGCTGGGCCTCCGTTCCCTGTTCTTTCCCCACAGGACCTGGGTCAGACCATGATGGGTAGTCACTTGGTCTGGGAAAGGCCACAGGCTGTGGGGCCAGGTGCACGGGTCCTCCCCAGCTCCTCCCCAACTCCCCCCCAGGCCTAGAGTGTCCATGTCAGACAGAGACCTGCACAGCCTTGGCTCTGAGCAGGCACCAGTCTGCCAAAGCCACTCACGATCCCGCTGCCCTCAGATCAGGACCCAAGCCTCCTCGGTGCTGTCCAGTCTCTGGGTAAACGGTGCCTCCTCCAGGGAGCAGCCCGGTAGCCACGCCCACCCCGCCACCCACAGGGCTTCTCCACAGCCCCTCCCACCTGGATGTAGCCACTCCCACACAGACGTAACTCCTCCTGTCTCAACATAGCCCTGCCCACATCGTCGTACCCCCTCCCACCTCAGGTGTAACCAGGCCCACATGGAGGTTTCCACTCCCACCTTGACCGGCACCCCGCCCACTAGACGGAGCCCCTCCCACCTCTGCCAGAAGTCAGCCTTCCCCAAACTGCTTTATCCAATGGGGAGTGTCCTGAGAGCCATGTAGCTCCCTCTTCCCACCGCTCACGTGAGAGGCCGAGGCCCAAGAGGCACAACCAACCCAGGTCTGGGGGAGTCAGAACAACACTCGGGGAGGAACCAACCCTGAGCTGGCTTCCTGGTGTCTCTTTGGAGAGGAAGAAAATGAGAAGGGCGGGGGTTGCCGCCCAGCCATCATAAGGGTGACCCTTAGGCCTCCTGAGAACTCACTTCACCGATGAGGGAACGGGGGGCTCAGGAAAGTGACATCACGTAAACCCAAAGCCACCCAGCGCCTGAGGGGAGGAGCTGTGATCCAAACCCAGGTGAACTTCTGAATCACCGCCTGGGGCCAGCCCTCCTGAGGCACTGTGCCTGCTGGTCGTTGAGGGAAGGCAGGGGAGAGGTCTTGGACATTCTTAGCTCTAGGTTCCCTGGCCTGGTGTTGAATGTTAAGCTAGTGGATGCCCCTCTAAGCCTGGGTTTCCCACATGTCCCGTGAGGATAGCCACACATCTCCACTCTTCCTTCCAAAACCACTCCTTCAGGTGAGTGAGCTCAGCATGGAAGCCAGTGCTGGGAAAGCTGGCTGGGAGGTGGGGGCTGCGTTCGGATCCTGGGCTGTCCTCGATTATGGTGCGCTGTCCCCATTCCACCCCCACTCCTACCCCCTCGAATCCCCTTGGCTTTTCCTTATGTGCAAAGTCGAAGTAGGACTAGAAGGGTCCTTCAAAGCTCTGTTTTTTAATGCAATAAAGATGTTAGATGGTTCAACAAGTTGGCCAACATCATCCTTGCTGATTCTCTTAGACAAGACTTGGTGTAGGGTTGGGGGTGCTGGCTTGCAGACAGAGGTCTGCAGGGATCTCAACGTGGAGGGGCAGGTGGTGATAGGCCTGGGAGGGGTGGCAATGCTGTGCTGCCTTCAAGGCACCTCAGGCCCTGAGCAAGCTTCCTCAGGAGGGCCTGCACAGATCGTGTCCAGGAAGGGACCTGATACCACCAGACAGTGATGATGTCATAATTATTAACATTTACATTCTGCTGAGCCCTTCCTGTGGGTCAGACGCTAGGCTAAGAGCTCTTCTTGTCTCATTTCATGTTTATACTCGATGGACTGAGCGCCATTAATATCCCTGTTTTCCTGAGAGAGGATGGTTCCATGATATGCACGTAGCCATGCAGTAAGTTCACTCTAAGAGCTTTCGCCTTTTAGGCTGTGCTGTCTGTATCCAAAATGGCCCTGGCCCCCAGGACACAGGATTGAGGGAAACAAGCCCAAAATAACTGTATGTTATTTGAAGAAAACTGGGGCCCTTGGGTTAGGAGGAGCCAACTGAACTAGCCTTAATATCAAGAAAGGCTTCCTGTAGGAGGTGACACTACAAGATAAGCAGGACTTTTGCAGGAAGAGAAGGGGTGAGGAGGGTATTGCTGGAAGGTACTACTGCAGTGAAAGGCACAGAGACAGGAACCTGCTGTGTGTGTGGGCAACGGTGAGAGGTGTGGTGTGGTGGGAACCAGGCTGTGTGTCTAGGTGGGTCAGGGAGGTGGGGGTAAGGTCTGTCTCTGCCTCAGGGCTCCAATCAGGGCCGATGAGACGCTGATGGGTGAGGCCTCTTACCTCGCTGGCACCAAATCACCACCCCAACTCCCAGAGGCTCATACCTGAGGAATAGGGCAGGAAGTCTTGGTGGTTGTGGACTTGCCATGAAACATTATGTGAGTATACAGCTCGGAAGTAGCCACCCAGTGTGGCGTACTCTATCGAGACACTGAAGCGGGATGTGCGGCTGTTGATATAGTCCAACAGAAGGTCCATGTTGACAAACTGCTCTGAGGCGTTGAAGAACTGCCTGTCACATCCCTGTAGGTGGGGGAACAGGGGCAACGCCCTGCATTTCTGGGAGCAGAGCCCAGTCTAAGCAGGGTAAGAGCCTCCCTACCACCAATAACCACCCTCCCCTTCTCCATGGTGGGCAACAAGCTCCCAAACCAGCTCCCAGGCTCTATCTTGTGGGTATTTCTCTCTGTCTTTATGTTTGTCTGTCTGTTTCTCTCTTTATAATGTTTTACATTACATCCCCCGTATTTGTTTCTTACATTTGCAAGTTTGTACCTCTTCACTATCTTCTCCCATTCTCCAATGCCCTCAACCCCACCTACAGCAACCATAAATCTGACCTCTTTTCCTGAGTTTTTAAAAAATAAATCACATGTAATTTTGATCATACAGCTTTTTACTTTCTGTGTCTCATTGATTACACATCCTGACCGTTCCTTAAAGCCCATCGATATAGCTAATTAATAATGATGTTTATTATAATAATATAATAACTATGAATAAAAGTGAGAATAGCTTGCTTAAATGTACTGACCTAAATCTCATCCTCAAAAAAGTAGTCAGAGTCAAAACTGATAAATTCCTTGAAATATAAAATATATTAACATTGAATCATGAATAAGTAGAAAATGTGAACAGATGAATTACTAGTAAAAAAAACAGCCATATTCAGAAACTTCCCAAGAAACAAAAGATCATTTTTGCTGGTGATTTCTATCAAACATTGAAGGGGAATTAATACAATTTTTCTCAGTCACTCTTTTCAAAAAGAAAAAAAAAACAAAAAAAAAAAAAAAAAAAAAGAAGAGGATGGAACACTTACAATATAATTTTAAAAGGCCAACTTTACCTTGACACCGAATCAGACAAGTAAGTCTCAAGAAAGAAAATTATAGGTCAGTTTCCCTGCTGAAGAGAAATTCCAACATTTTCAACAACCATTAACAGAACAAATCCAACAATACAAAGAAAACAATGTTACACCATGATCAAATGGGATTTATTCCAGGAATGCAAGGATGGTTCAACATCCACTGCATTAACTAAATGGAAGATAAAAATTATATGGTCATCTCAACAGATGCAGAAAAAGCATTTGCCAAAATTCAACTCCATTGTTGATAAAAACTCTCATTCAAATGGAAATAAAGGGAAGGTACCTCAACATAATATAGGCCGTCTGTGATAAGCCCACCTCTGACATCATAACTAATGATGAGAACTTGGAATCTATTCCTCAAAGATCAGGAAAAAGACAAGGATGCTCACACTTAGCCCTTTTATTTAGCGTGATATTATAAAGCATGACCATAGCAATTAAGAGAGGGGAAAAAAGGGCATGAAATTGGAACAGAAGAAATAAAATTGTCACTATTGGTAGCCAAAATGATATTACACATGGAAAACTCTATGTAAAGCTTAGAATTAATAAATTCAGCAAAGTCACAAGATAAAAAAATCAATACACATAATCATTTGTTGATTAGTGTTTCTATACCAGAATAACTATTAGAAAGAGAATGAAGAAAACAGCACAAGTCACTGTTGATTAGCATTTCTATACATGAATAGTTATCAGAAAGAGAATGAAGAAAACACTCCCATTTGTAATTGCATCAAAAAGTTAAAATACTAGGAATATATTTAACCAAGTAGGGAAAGACCGATACACTGAAAAGTATGACAGTGATTATAGAAGTTGAAGAAGACACAAATAAGTGGGAAAATATGCTGTACTCATGAATGAAAGAATTAATATTGATAAAATGTCCACATTATCCAAAGTAACCTACAGATTCATTGCAATCCCTGTTAAAATTCCAATGACATTTTTCGCAGTAATAGAACAACTAATCCTAAAATTTGTTGGAACTACAAAAGATCCTGAATAGTCAACGTGATCTTCACAAAGAAGACAACACTGGAAGCATCATAACCAGGATGTCAAACTATATGACTTGAAGCTATAGTAATCAAAGGATCTGGTATTGGCAAAAACCAGACACACAGATCAGGGAAATAGAACGGAGAGTTCAGAAAAAAGGTCATGGGTATATGGTAGCTATTTTACAGCCAAGAATATAAAACTGGAAAGGGACATTATCCACAACAAGTGGTGTCAGGGAAACTGGATAGCCTCATGAATAGAATGAAACTCTATGACCATGAAAAGATGAACTCAAATGAGTTAAAGCCTTGAATGTAACACCTGAAACTATAAAACTTACAGAAGAAAACATTCATGGCAAGCTCATGGTCTTCAGTCATGATGATGATATTTTGGATTTGACACCAAATGCAATGGCAGCATAAGGAATACCAAACAAGTGGAACTGTATCAAAATAGAAGCTTCTACACAAGAAAGAAAATTCAACAAAATAAGGAGACAGTCTACCAAACAGGAGAAAATATTTGCAAATCATAAATTTGAAAAAAGTTGATGTCTAAATATGTAAAGAACTCATACAACTCAGTAGTCAAAATACAAGCAACTTGGGTTCAAAATGGGCAAAGGACCTGAACAGACATTTTTCTAAAGAAGATATAGATATGCCAGCAGACACAGGAAGGAAAAGTTGCTTACCATCACTAAGCATCAGGGAAATGCAAGTCAAACCCACAGTGGGATACCACCTCATACCTACCAGAATGGCTATTGTCAAGAGACAAGAAGGAAGTGTTGGTGCAGATGATGCGAAAAGGAAATTTCCCTGCACTGTTGGACCGAGTGTAAGCTGATACAGCCACTATGGAAAACAGTGTGAAGGTTCCTAGAGAAATTAAAAATAGAGCTGCCATATGACTGCTCCAGCAACCCCACTTTTGTGTATGTATCCAAGAGAACAAAAACACTAACTTGAAAAGATGTCTGCAGCCCCATGTCCACTGCAGCATTATTTACAACAGCCAAGACATGGAGTCAACCTATGTGTTCAGTGGATGAAAGGATAAAGAAAATGTGGTATATATATTCAACAAATTGCTATTCAGCCATGCAAAGCAGGAAATTCTCCCATTTGCAACAACATGGATGAAACTTGAGGGCACTATGCTGGGTGAAATAAGTCAGACAGTGAAAGATGAATACCATGTGATCTCAATTACATGTAAAATTTAAAAAAATGGAAATAACATGAAATACAAGCTCATGCATAGAGAGAAGAGATTGGTGGCTGCCAGAGGTGAGGGGTCGTTGGTGTGCAAAATGGCTGATGGTGGTCAAAATGTACAGTTTCCACCTATAAAATAAGGAAGTCACGGGGATGTAGTGTGCAGGTCGGTGACTCTGCTTAGTAACACTGTATTGTATGTTTGAGAGTTGCTAAAGGAGAAGGTCTTAAAAGTTTTCATCACGAGAAAAAATTCTGTAACTGTGTGTGTTGATGGATGCCAACTAGACACATTGTGGTGATCATTTTGCAATATATACACACAAGGAACTATTAGGTTGTATATCTGTAATGAATATAATGTTATATGTTAGTTATATGTCAATATGAAAAAAAGAGAGAGCTGCAGCACACAGAAAAAAATTCCCCCAAACAGTCGCAGGCGCTGTGTCCGTCTTGATGAAAGCTGGCTTTTGGAAAAATACGTAAAATATAATTATAGTGAGAATATACGTAAGAGGCAGCGCTCACAGGAGGCAGCCTTAATTTTGACTGAGATGAAATCATGGGCCTCAATAAAGTTGTTCAAACGCATTGCATGTGTACCCCAAATCTTGACCCCCAACCTAACGCCCGGTCACCTCTGATCGCATATGCCAAAACCTGCAATCCTGGTCGACAGATGTTTTGCAGAGGTGATGTCTGTCTGACTCTCATGGGCAGAACAGGATAAGAACGAAGAAAGGGCCCTTTAGGTTTTGACAGGTCAGCCGGCCACATTGAGTCCTACCAGCGGCTACCATGGGAACTTCAGAATCTAGTGGCTCTCAGGCCGACTAAAGGGATAAATTATTCATAAGATGTATTCTTATCATCTTTCTTGGGAACTTTGTTATGAGCTCACCACAAAAGCCGACGAGCATAGATAGCACGGTTAAACTACTGAACTTCCCGGTCACAGGGGACAGACCCCCGGGCTCAGGCCTGAAGCAGCCCCAGAGGAGCTGCCTGGTTCCCAGTCAAGGGCCGTGGTCAGAGTGTGGAGAAGGCTATGACTGGGTCTCACGGGGCCGCAGCCGTGCTCAAAGCCAGGGGCCCCAGGATAACATACTGAGCAGGCAAGCCCAAACCTACAGAACCCGTAGTAGCCCACTTGGACAGTCCTCCTAGTGTGTCAGAAACGGGAGGTCGTTTGTGACACTTTGCGATCTGGACCCGAGACCTTTTAGGTGGGAATCTTTGTTTCCTCTGGCAAATATCACCTTCCATCTTGAACTGCCGAGAAGTTAGATATTTCATGTTTCGTTTCTTTGTCGCCCATATATATTTTCAATTATGCCTCAAGCCACAGATAAAATAATGGTGATGAAGCTTCCCTGACCGGATCTGCACAAAATTCCGCTTTCCTTAGCTGCCCTTCTAAGTAGCTGTGTGGCCTCAGGAAGATTCCTTAACCTCTCTGGTTCTCAGTCCCTGCATCTGCAATGGTTTACCACAGTGCCTACCCCCTAGCCCCCTGGGGCGGATTAAACGTATGAGACACATACATCCCGTAGAACAGTGCCTGGTGCACAGAGGGGGCTCCATAAACTTTCACTGTGACGACAATGATGACTTGGTGTCAGGCACTGTCCCCCGCGGTTGCCTCTCCCACCTGATTCCAATCAAGCCCATGAAGCGGGTCGTGTCATCATCCCCATTTTACAGATGAGGAAACGAAGGCTCAGAGGTTCTAAGTCTCACAGCTATTGAACAGGGAGGCAGGATTCGGGTCCAGGCCTCTGCTCCCAGCATTGTGAAGGGAAAAGCAGGCGAGAGCTGATTAGAACCTGGAGGCCAGCTTCGGTGAGGCTGCATGTCAGGTGGGAGAGTGGGGGTGATCCAGGGAGGGAAAGGGGCTGGTAGCAGGGTGAGGGCTTGGGGTTGCAGGGAAGGAGGACTGTGCCGGGGCTAGGATGGCTGCCTGACCCGCTGCCTGGAGGGAGCCTGGCCTGGTTAGAGCTGGGCCCCGAGTCTAGGGTGGTCCTAGAGCAGGGTGGGACCCATCACAGCTGTCCCCGTGCAGAGTTGCAGAACCAAGGCCCTGGGACCACACCTTACCCAGGGCCAGAGGACGTGCGGTGTCCGGAACAAGGCGGCCCGTTCAAACATGTTGTTCAGCATGTCCATAGTGTAGGATTCAATGTTGGTCTTAGTGACAGGCGTGTCCTTCGAGGGGTACATTCCATCCTTGGGAGGGTCTGGGAAGACAGCTTCTCCGTCCCAGTAAAACCCTTTACTGAGAGAGAGAGGAATTTTAGGGGGGTTCTCGCCCCGGCAAGGGGGGTCTCCTGGGGTCCGGGAGGACAGGCAGGGCTCAGGGAGGCCACAGTGCACCTTGAGCCTGTGGACCCTCACTCAGGGCCTCCTCTCCCATCAGTGCAGTGGGCAGAACAGTGCTGGGCAGATGAGAGCTTTGGGCACAGAAGGTGCCACGTTTCATCCTTTCACCATTGTGACCTTGGGCACGTCACCCACGGGGCCAGCATTTCGTCATCCCACGTGTGGAGCCCACAACAGTGGGCCCCCTTCCCACGTCCACCACAGGGATGGTGGGATTCGTTTGATCACTAGTTCCTTGTCATCTCCCTGCCCACCGATCCAGATCCAGGGATCCTAAGCAGGGCTAGGTGAGGGTGAGGCGGGACAGGCACTGGCCTTGGGCACAGACTTTCAGGGGTGCAAAAATCTCAGTTGTCAACATGCTGGTATTTTAACAATACTTTAAAAACCAGACGGAATTCCAAAAACGTCATGACAAACACATGATCAAATTTTCACATAAAGACAGACAATCCTCAGGCTTCACCATGGCTCAGGAGGCACTGACCCCAGCAATGAGCCGCGGGGGTCTGGGCAGCCCCAGGTCGGGTCTTCGGTGCCTCATGCTGGGCAGCACACGAGTGACACGGAGGGACCCTTGGCCAGCCTTCAGGAGTGACCTGAACCTTCGAACCTGACTTTGAACCTCTCTGAACCCTAGTCTCATGATGGTAAAACGTACTGAAGAAAGTTAGGAGGAGTAAATGAAAATCACTGAAGGAAAACAGGGAGAAACAGTGCCTGGCGCAGAGCGGGGCCCGACAGGCAGACCCAGGCGTGCGTCCCGGCCTCTTCTCCCCGCTGCCCCTTCACCCCGCCTGCCAGCCTCCCCTGTTCACGGAGGGGGTCCCGCTGTCCGTGGCCTGACAGGTACAAAGGGGCAGAGTGGGACTGACCCAGGGCCCTCCAGCCAGACAGCCCCCAGGCGGGCTGCCCCCCTGACACGGGGCTTGGAGCTGTCCCCGAGCCCAGCGCTGCTGCCCCGCGGCTGCCACCCCGGGACTGGAGCTGGGGCTCTAGGCCTCAGTTGCCCTTTCTGTAAGGTGGCGCCCAGTGTGTCTCCCTCAGGGGTGGCCATGAGAGACATGGCGGAGGGGACACGGGGGAGAGCTTGGGACAGGGCCTGGCCCAAGGCAGGTGCTCACGAGCAGTAGCCATATGTGTCCAGGACGTGTGTGAAGATTTCCTGCTGCGCTGACAGGGACGGGGACCCCCGCCACACGAACTGCAGCCCCTGCAAACCCAGAGGGAACAGAGTGAGGGCCGAGGGGCCACCCCGCTGCCCCGCTCCCCCTCCCCAGCACCCGCTGCGTCTCTGGCTGCCCGCCCCCTGCTCCCCTCTCAGTGGTTCATGGACAAGGTCTCCCTCGGCTGCCTCCTCGTCCAGGTGCCCCCTGACCTCCCACAGCCACAGAGGGCCCAGGAATTTGCCCTCCAGAAGGTGCCAGCCTGCTCTCCCCACCCCTCCCAGGGCAGGGCTCTCTCTGCCAGGGCCTGCCCGCCATGCTCTCTCTACCTCTGCTTGAATCCCCCCCGACACGGGGTGCTCATCACCTCTCTCTGGGAGTACAGTCCGTTATTCAGGTCTGATGGTTAGAAAGCGCTAGGCTTACAAAGCAGGGATCAAATCCTGCTTCTCTGAGCACCGGCTCCTGCTCCACACACGGGTCCCCGACTCCTCTGTGACTTAGTCTCTGCACGTGAACCCTGGGGGAGCCACACGAGCTCACAGGGTTCCCTGCAGGGGAGGCGCGCTGCCGCGGGGAGCGAGGGCACGTTCAGCGTGGCGCTCGGGGGGCGCACAGAGAAGCTTGCTTCCCTTGCTCACCTAGAGCCCAGGCCCCTTTTGCTAAGGCCCGCTGGCCAGGCTACCTTTGCTCTCCAGAAACTCATACCAGGGTGACCCGGACAGAATTCATATGTTGGGGTCTTATTTTCCCATCTGGAAAATAGGATAATTACAGCAAGTTTATTATGGGCGAATGGCACGCTGAAGTCCTAACTCCCACCTCATGTGACCTCATTTTAAAATGAAGTCTTTAGAGAGTAAACTGAGGTGAAATGAGGGCCTTAGTGTGGGCTCTGGTCCCGTATGACTGGGGTCCCTATTAAAGGAGAATGTTCAACCCAGACAGCACAGAGGAAGGTGATGACAGGACACGGGGGACGTCGGCTGTCTCCAGGCCAAGGCCACCTGAGGCCACCAGAAGCAGACAGAGGCCCAGACCCCACTTCCCAAACACCCTCAGGAGGCGCGTGGCCCCGTCCAGGGCTGATCTCGGGTTTCTGGCCTCCAGACCTGTGAGCAGCACGTTTCTGCTGCTCGAAGCCCCCAGTTTGCGGCACTGTGTCTCGGCGGCCCCAGGAAACGAATGCACCATGTCCCAGGGGTGCCGGCAGGATTAAAGGACACCAGGAGCCCGGCGGCTCCCACCAGGCCCAGCACTTGGTAGGGGGAAAAGGCAGCGTCTGCTGTGGGTGTTTGGTGTCACCATCTAGTCCCTAACAGCTGCGCTCACCCTGGAAGAGTGACCGTGTCCCAGGTGCCCTGAGCCCCGCCCTCCTCCTCTCTGCACCCAGCACGGTTTACTGAGAGCAGGTCTGCTCTGGTCCCTTCCGAGCCCCAGGGCTGGAGGGTGAAGGGGACACAGAGCAGGAGACGCCAAGCCGGGGCTGCAGCTCAGCCAGGTCCAGCCACGCAGGAGGGAAAGAGTCACACACGGCGGACGGCACAGCAGCGCAATGATGGGCCTGGACATCCAGTGGCATAAGGGGCCCCCAAGGATCCCAGGTGCTCTGGAGAAGAGCAGGGGCTCTGAGATGCACTGGACAAAGTGGGGACGAAGCAGGGGTGAGCCGGCAGCAGCAGATGTGGGGCACCACTCACCTGGTCCTGCTGCATGGCCTCCTTCAGGTCATAGTTGATCCGGGAGATGACGTGGGCATTGAAGCCCGCCAGGGCAAACAGGGTGGGGGTCGTGGCAGATGCTCCAAATGGGTCGACCTGCCAGGAGAACCTAGGCCGGACCCCAAATGTTTCATAGAGAAACCTGTGTCCTTCTGCAGAGAGATAAGCCTCGCTGGTGACAGGAGTGTGGCCCCTCACCCCCTGACTCCCCCAGGGCCCCCTGCCCTTCTGCAGGGCTGCAGTGCCCTCTTCCAGGCCAAGCAGGGTCTTGCCGCAGCAGGTGCTAATACAGGGGCTCCGTCCCAGAATAGTCCGACCTTTCACTCATTCATTCATGATTTACCAGCCACAGCAAGGAGCGAGGTGTCAGGGACATGGCTGCAGAGAGAAAGCCCTAGACTTGATAAGCCATTGATTAAAGTTCGCCAGTTTTCCCCAGATATAATCTTCTGAATGGCCCAAGAGCTGGTGACAACCGCCTGCATTTTCAGGAGAGAAAACAAAGACTCAGAGAGCACAAGTAGCTGGTGTCAATTCGAACTACCTTCCACTGATGACCTCCCCAGGCTGGGACACCGGCTGGGACCTAGAAGATTCCGTGGTTCTGGGACAGAGACATGCTCAGTTCTATGAACAAGTTTCAGTGAGAAATGAGGCGACTGCTGGGTGGTCAGGGTGGGCCTGAGGCCGATCGGGGTCTGGTTCACAGAGGAGGTGAGGATGGTGAACCAGGCAGCTGGACTTGGGGCGGGGCTCCGAGCCCTTGGGGACCAGTGGGAGCAGCAGAGGGAGTGCGGGAAGCAGAGGAGACCAAGAAGGAGCTGCTGGAGAGAAGGGGGAAGAGCTGGGGGCCAGGGCTCTGAGATGAGGGAGGGGATGGTCAGTAGGTCACACTGAGGGGGTCAGTAAGCTGTGGAGGGCACACCCTCAGCAGATGTGCGGCGAGAGGAGGGCAGTCATGATGGCTGCTGACTCAGTGACCCCAAATTCCTCACTCACAGAATCTTCATTTGTTCAGGGGACACTGACCGAGGCCCAAGGGATGAATTGTCTCTGGTCTTAGTGGTCATGGCAAGCTCACTTCCCTCTGCCAGAATATTGCTCTCAGTCTTTGTGGAAACTAGATGTGGTCATGGAGTATGGTTACAGAGAAAATAGATGTGTGGGTTAAGGCTGCTTGGGCTTCAGGGCAATATTTCCCACCTTAGATAAGACGAGGTCAGTAAGAAAGCCCACATTCTGCCCTTTTCCTTCTTTGACTGTGAAAGAATAGGTTCATGCTGACTGGAGCTGTGGCAGCTATTCTGTGATCACATGGGAGAGGATATGAGAATGTGAGAAACATCAGTGGGCTGCAGCATCAGTCCACAAACCATTTCCCTTCTTTGTAAGTAAATAGTAAATATCCTAGAGACTCAAGTCACTGTTCTCAGGTTTTCTGGACTCCAGGAGAAATTATTCCTGAGACCCAAATGAACAGGTGATTAATGAATGAAACAGCCCACTGTCCCCCAAGATACATTCTCCCCTTGCCTTTTAGTAACAGAACCAGACATTCCCTATAATTTTGGCAGGATAATAAGCTTCTAGCTAGAGACTGTGTTCCCAGCCTTTCTTGGAAAATATACCAAGTACTCAGGTTCCGGTCCATGGATGTGAGCACAAGTGATGAGTGTAATTTCTAGGTCACCTTTGGAAAGATGCAGCCTGCTGTCTTCCCACCGTTCTTTCCCCCTTTCCTGCTGGGATGACATTTTCACTGGGGTGAGTCACCTCCAGTCATGCAAGGAGGGCGAGACACACTATGAGATGGCAGAGCGAAGAGAAGCAGCTTGGATGCTTGGATTACTCTGTGGAGCAGAGCCACCCAGTGGCCCAGACAGGGCTGCACTTGCAGAATTTTCCCCCACGAGAGAAAGAACCATCCCTTTTGTTGGATCACAGTCACTTGGCCACAGTCAAAGTAGTTTATAACCAGTGTTCTAATGAGCACAACGACCAGGTCAAGATTTACTTGGCTAGTGAGTGGAGGGCGGGGCCAGAAGTACAGTGGCCGGGGTGACAGAGGGACAAGGGGACATAGGAATTGTGGTTGCTTGCCTCAGCTGGGGAGGCCTGCTCCCCTCCTTCCCAGGAGAATGTTAGGCAAGGTTTCATACTTCAGGGGAGGAGTCACAGAGAACAAGCAGAAGTAGAACCGGGGTGACAACCACGGAGAGAGGGGCATTACTAGTATTGGGGGGAAGGCGTTTGAGGGACATGGCCCAGAGCTCGGGCTGAAATAACCCAGGGACAGCAGGCCCTTCACAGGATAGTCTCCGCTGTGGACACCCGGAGCCAGAGTAGGACAGCACTCACCCCCTCGCTGCCATGCCCACCAAGCACTCGTGTTGCCAGAAGTTGGGCTGAGCCTTAGTGATCCAGAGAAGAATCAGACTGCAGTCACTGCCAGACACGACCTGTAGTTTTTGGGGTGAACAGGGAGGTGATAAGGTTCTGAGGGTCCAAATGGAAGGTTCCTGGACCATGAGACTCTTCAGCTGAGTCTGAGATGAGATGCTCAGGTATAAACAAGAGGAACCTGGTGACTGAAGGCACAGGAGGCATTGTTGTTGAAGCAGATAGGGGCCTCAGGAGGCAGAAGGATGGGGAGGAGCCAGGAGCTGAGTCCTGAAGCTGCATTCAAGCAAGCCTGGGATTTCACCATTAAACGAACTTAAAGATTTCCCATCACCGTTCCCACTTACCATCCAGAAAGAGGCCAGCAGTAAACTCACATGAGGGTTGGGACCACAGAATTTAAGGAGTGAAAGGAGCGCTCAACTTGTAAGAAGATTCCTTAGAATCAACCCATCCAATGCTATCTTGATTGCTTTTACCCAGGGGTTTACCTGCCGGGTTACTGTCAGTGGTAAGTGACAATTGGGGCTTTAGAAGCTTCAGTCCCATTCAAGAGTTACTTCACCTGGCGATCATCCATGGACCCTTCGTCCCTCTTTTGGTTCATTCTCCAGTCTCCCTTTTGGCAAAATGAACTGAGATACACCTGATTGCCACTACCTCCCAATCCTGCTTTAGGGGGATTAGGTGAAGTGCCCACTTTCTGACAACCCTATTTGTGACGTGGAGAGAGAGTAATGTTCCCTGCTGTGCAAGGAAGTGTGCCTGGTGATGGTGAGGTGGAGATGCTGATGATACTGTTGGTGATGGTGGTGGTGCTGGTAATGGTGGAGGTGATAGTGGTCGACCTTCAGTAGGTTGTGATGTTTATGTAGGGTTTTTGGTGGTGATGGATGAAGTGGTGGTGGAGGTGGCAGTGATGGAAGTGAGGGAGGTGATCATGTTTGTGGTGGTGATGGTGGTTGTGATGGTAGTTCTGCTAGTTACAGTGGAGGCAGAGATAATGAGGATGGTGATGGTGGTGGTAGTGGTGATGATAGCGGTGAGGATGGTAGAGGTGGTGATGAAATTTTTTAGATGCTGGTGATGTGGGTGGTGTTGGTGGTTATGGTGATGGTGGTAGATCTGGCATTGAAGTTTTGATGTTGGTGATGGTGGTGTTGTTGAAATGATGGTTGTGGTGATGGGGCTGATAGTGGTGGTGTTGGTGGTCCCTCTTTTGGTGGTGGAGTTAATGATGATGGTAGTGGATGAGTTGGTGGTGGTGCTGATGGTGAAGGTGATGCAGAAAGTGATGGTGTTGTCAGTGGTGTGAAGATGATGTTGAAGGTGATGTGGTTTACATGGTAGATAGGTTGTAGAGGTGTGATGGTGGCTGAAGTGGTGGTGGTGGTGGTGGTGGTGGCGGCGGCGGCAATGGTGTTGGAGGTGATGATGGCGGTGATAGCGATGGTGTCTGTGGTGGTCCTTGTTTTGGTGGAAGTAGTAATGATGTGTTGGAGGTGATGATGATGGTGACGGAGGTGGTGGTGGCTGTGGTGTTGGAGCTGATGTGGTGATGGTGGTGTGTGCTGGTGTGGATGTGGAAGTTGAGGTGGTGATGGTGGTGTTAGTAATCATGGGGGTGGTGGTGGTTGTGGTAGACTAGGTGGTGCTGTTGGAGGTGGTAGTGTCCCTGGAGGTGATGCAGATGATGGTGGCGGTGGTAATCATGGTGATGTGCTGGAGGTGCTGGAGGCAGTGGTATTGGTGGAGGGTTTGTTGGGTGGGGTGATGGCAGGATAGCCTCTAAACATCACTGAGCATTTACTAGGTAACCATACACTGTACTCAATGTGCTCCATTATAATTGTCTCAATTTTATCTTCATATAAACCCTTTGAGGTAGGTTTTACCTCCTTATCAAACTCACTTTATAGAGGAGAAACGAGCTGAGGCTCTATGTAGTTCCATCTCTTGCCAAGGGTCACAGGGTTGGGAATTAGAACCTGGGATATAGCCAGGCCATCTTGTCTAGAAGCCACACCCCTGAGCCCTGCACCCAAGGGCACAGGCATGAGTATGGCACCAGCCAATCATCGCACTTACTGGTCACAGTCTCCCGCTGCGAGGGGAAGATGGAGCCCAGAACCGGGGCTCAGACACCCAGCCCAGCCCAAGGAGGGAGACAAGGAGTCCCGGGTCTGGGGAAGGGTAATCGAACCTGTGAGCTGTAGGATCTGGTCATCAAAGTGGGTCACGGCCTCATCATGCATGACCTGGCCTCCGAGGACAAACTCCAGGCGTCCTTGGGCCAGGAGCTGGTGGA
>NC_045696.1:122444763-122453268 GCF_009834535.1 Camelus ferus | reverse complement strand
TCCTTTTTTATGTTTTGTGTCCCAAGATTAATTGAATATATTGTATGACTTTATTTCTAGGCTTTCTATTGTGTTCCATTGATCTATATGTCAAGTGGTCATTAGTTTATATCAAACAGATACAATTATGAGTCAATTTACATGAATGCCATTGTGACCACAAGTCAAAAACCTACCCAAGATACACAAAAAAAAACAAAAAGAAATAAACTCAGGTATATAACAAAAGATTATCAACCAACAATGAGAGAAACTAAAACAAGATGAATGAACAGAGAATAACTACAAAACAACAACAAAAACAAACTGGAAAATAAGAAATTAAATGGCAGTAAGTATATACCTTTCAGTGACTAATTGTCAATAGGCTAAAGGCTCTAATCAAAACACAATGATGGCTAAAAGTTTATTAAAAATCATTTAATAAGCTGACAACTAGTGATTCACCTCAAAGCAAATAAATGACAAAACAGTCTGAGAGTGAAATGAAAGAAATAATTCCCATGAAAAAGGAAATGACAAAAAACCAAAAGTAGCAAAAGACAAAATACACTTTCATAGAAAATTGATAACAAAAGACATATAATCAGAGAGGATATTACACAGGTTAACATATATGCATCCTATTAAGAAGTATTAAAATATCTAAGGTAAGTATTGATGGACATTAAAAAGATAAATTGACAATTATACTATAATAGAAGACTTGATTCTTCACTTACATCAGATGGAAAATTAATAAGAAAATAGTGATCTTAAATGACACAATAGACCAATGAGACTTACCACAAATCTACAGTACATAACATTAAAAGTTAGTACAATGCAAATTTTTTTAACATTTTTATTGATTTATAATCATTTTGCAATGTTTTGTCAAATTCCAGTGTAGAACACAATTTTTCAGTTATATATGAACATACATATATTCATTGTAAAATTTTTTCTCTGTGAGCTACCATAAGATCTTGTATATATTTCCCTGTGCTATACAGTATAATCTTGTTTATCTATTCTACAATTTTGAAATCCCAGGCTATCTCTTCCCACCCCCTGTCCCCTTGGCAACCACAAGTTTATATTCTATGTCTGTGAGTCTATTTCTGTTTTGTTTTATGCTTTGTTTGTTTATTTATTTATTTATTTTACATTCCACATATGAGCGATCTCATATGGTATTTTTCTTTCTCTTTCTGGCTTACTTCACTTAGAATGGCATTCTCCAGGAGCACCCATGTTACTGCTAATGGCATTATGTTGTCACTTTTTATGGCTGAGTAGTATTCCATTGTATAAATATACCACATCTTCTTTATCCAGTCATCTATTCCTAGTCTTTTGAGGACTCTCCATACAGTTTTCCACGGTGGCTGCACCAAACTGCATTCCCACCAGCAGTGAAAGAGGGTTCCCTTTTCTCAACAACCTCTCCAGAATTTGTCATTTGTGGACATTTGGTTGATGTCCATTGTGACTGGTGTGAGGTGATACCTCATTGTAGTTTTGATTTACATTTCTCTAATAATTAGTGATATTGAGCATTTTTTCATGTGTCTATTGATCATGTGTATATCATTGCTTGTTTAGGTATTCAATACAAATCCTTTTTAAATCCATCATTAAAAAATATCTAGAATAGGTCACACAGTATCAAAAATTTAATATATACACATAAGACAAAGCATTTTTCCAACCTCAAATATATAAAACTACAAATAATTTACAGCAAAGAAGGAAAATTACAAAGACAGAAAATACACAACATGCTGCTAAAATAATCAGTAGTTCATGGAAGAAATCAAGGGTGGAATCTGAAGATACCTTGAGGCAAATGAAAATAAAAACACAACTAATATAATCTATGGAATGCTTCAAAATCAAAGTGGGTATTGAATAATGATATGAGCCTTCCTCAAGAAAGAAAGTTATTGAAAACAAAAAACACTTCATTTACCTTTTAAAAGAATTTGAAAATTGAATAAACAAAGTCCAAAAAAGATTAGGAGAAAAATAATAAGAACTAGAGAATTAACAAGTAAATATAAACAGAAAAAGCTTAGAAAATAAAAGTCAAGTCAAGAGCTTTTCAGTGGGGGTACAAAATAAACCAAATTAATAAAACCTTAGTGAGGTGTATCAAGACCAAAAAAAAACCCATAAATGAACAAGAAATGAAATATTAAACATAATAATTTACACCAGAGACAAACACACACACATACACACAAATCTGTACAAAAAATTTATGAACAGGTATATGGAAATAATTAGAAAATTAGAGAACTTCAGAAAAATGAATTAATTCCTAAAGGTAAAACATTCAAAGACATAATCAGAAAAAATAAATCTGAACAAATTACTAATAGTAAAAATGAAATTGTAATTTTAAAATATCTCTAGCAAACAACATTCCAGGACTATATAGCTCATAAAGGAATTCTGTAAAACTTATTAAGAACTAATTTGTTTCCTTCTCAAAATCTCCTCCCAAATTAAAGACAATGGAACACATCCAAATTCATCCTATGAGGCCACCATTACTCAGACCGCAAAACTAAAGACACTAGAAAAAATTAGAAGTCAACATTTTTATGAAAATTATTGCAAATATCCTCAACTGGATATTAGTAAACTGTATCCAACAATATATAAGTAGGATCATACACATAACTCTAATGATAATCCTAACTCTAATGCCATATTTCAGCAGAATTTATTCAAGTGATACTAGGATGCTTCAATATTGATAAATCAAGCAAGTGATATATTAAATTAACAAGAGAAGAATATAAATAGCATGATTATCTCAAAAGTTACAGAAGAATATTTAACAAGATTAATATAAAGAAAATATTGCTTTCTATGCATTAAAACAAATATCCAAAATAGAATGCAGATATATTTAAATCACTTAAATGAATAAAATTAATAGAAATAAAATTAATAAATGTGGTAAAGAGACTATACTTTAAAAACTATAAAGCACTGATAAAGAAAACTGAAGATAATACAAAGCTATAGAAATATATTCCATGTTCCTGCAATGGAAGAATTAAAATTGTTTAAATGACCATATACCAAAAGCAATCCACAGATTTAATAAAATCCCTATGAATATACCCATGATGTTTTTCACAGAATTGGAAGTAATAACCATAAAATTGAGATGGAACCATAAAAAACTCAAATTGCATAAGCAGTCTTGAGGAAGAATGTACAAAGTTGAAAATATAACTCTCTCAGACTTCAGAAGAGACTAGGAAGTTGTAATAATCAAAACATTTTACTGACGCTAAAACAGACACATATATCAATAAAACAGAATAGGGAGCCCAGAAATGAACCAATGCAACTATGGTCAATTAATCTGCAACACAGGAGATAATAATACAAAGGAGAACAGACAGTCTCTTCAATAAGTGATGCTGTTAAAATTGGACAGCTACAAGTAGAAGAATGCAATTAATTAAAATATTACACCATATTCAAAAATAAGCCCATTATAGATTAAAGATGTAATTATAGAAGCAGAAATTATAAAACACTTAGATAAGAACAAATCCAGAACTGTTTTGGATATAAACCATTGCAATAATTTTTCTCTATTCTAAAGCAAAATAAATAAAAGAAAGGTAAACAAGAGTAAACTAATTAATCTTAAAGGCTTTTGCTGAGCAAAGGAATCATCAGCAAAACAAAACACTAAATATTAGAGAAATTTACACAAAGCAACAATGAGATGTCATCTCACACCTGTCAGAGTGGCTAACATCAAAAATATCACAGATAAAAAATGGAGAGAATATGGAGAATAGGAAAGAGTTGTACAATGTTAGTGAAAATGTAAAGTCCTACAGACACTATGGTAAACACTATGGAAGTTATTAAAATATCTGAAAATAGGATTACCATAGTTTTTGCACTTCAATTCATCTACATATATTTGAACAAATAAAAACACTAACTTGAAAAGATATAGGCATCCCCATATCCATAGGGCTATTATTTATGATCATCAAGACATGGAAACAACTCAAGTGTCAGTCAAAATATTAATGGATAAAGATGTGTTATATATATGTACAATGTTATATATTCAGACATAATACAGTTTTAAGTACTGTCCTTTGCAACCATGTGGATTGACCTAGAAAATATTATACTTAACAAAATATTAGACAGAGGAATATTAATATTTTTTGTTACCACTTATACATGGAGGCTAAAATGTAAAACAAATAAGTGTACCAAATAAAGGAGAAACAGACTCATAGATGAAGAAAATCAACCAGAAAATGCCAGTGTTTAGATAAAAGCTGAGTTTCAGAGTAAGGATATGGTACTAAAGGATACAATCTACATGGACAAAATAGATAAGCAACAAGGTTATGCTCTACAATTGTTTATGGAAGCCTCATGGCAACAACAAAGCAATGATGGGTGTATAGACACACAATATATAAAGGGAAAGAAATCAAAGCATATCAATGAAGGAAATAATCAAATGACAAAGGAAAAGAGCAAGAAGAAAGAAACAGAGAAACCAGTAAACAAAGAGAAGACAATTTAAAAAGTGACAATAACTCCATATCCTTCAATAGTTACTCTAAATGTAAATGGAATTAATTCTCCAGTGAAAAGACAGAGAGTAACTGAATGGATAATAAAGCAAGACCAATTGTTATTCTGCCTATAATTAAATCACTTTATACTAAGGCTACCCACAGACTAAAATTAAAGGATAGAAAATATACTCCATACAAATGGAAACCAAAATAAGCTGGGATGCTTACTTATACTAGACAAAATAGACTGAAGACAAAGACTGTAATAAGTGAAAAACAAGGTTTTTATATGGTAATATAGATGCTAAGACAAGAAAATCCGGTATTCATAAGTCTTCATGCACTCAATTTAGGAATACAAAAATATTCAGCAAATATTTCACAACAGAAGGAGAAACAGAAATAAATATAATGGTAGTGAAAAGCTTAAATACCACACTTACAACAATGTACACGGCATTAACACAGATAATAAGGAAACACTGGCCTTAAATAACATATTAAACCACATAAATAATAGATATATACAAAATATTATATACAAAACCAGCAATATTTACATTATTTTCAACTGCTCAGGAAGTTTCCTTAGGGTAGATTACTTACAAGTTCACAAAACAAATTCTGATAAATTTGAGAAGGCTGAAATCATATCAAGAAACTTTTCCATCCAAAACTGTATGAAACTAAATATCAACTTTTAAAAGAAAACTGGAAATAAATATAAATACATTGAGACTAAATGGCATGCTATTCAATAATCAATGGGCCAATAAGCAAATCAAATATAACATTTAAAAATTTAGAGAATTATAAAAAAGAAAAAAAATTTCCAAACTCTGCAAACTGCAGCAGAAGTAGTTCTAACAAGAAATTTTTAGTAATACATGACTCCATCAGAAACAATAAAAACACTCAAATAAACAGCCTACAATTACACTTAAGGATTTTTTTTGAAAAGAAGAGCAAAAGCCAATGTCAGTTCACAACATAATAAAGATCAGGACGGAAAGAAATAAAATACTGACAATAATAGAAAAGATTGGAGAAACTAAAAATGAATTCTTTGAAAATGGAAGGAAAATGGTAAAACAGCCTGATTTATCAGGAAAAGAAAAGAAAAAAAAAGCCCAAATAAATAAAATGATAGATTATTTTAAAGTTACAACTAATACCAGAGAAGTACAAAGACTCATAGGAAATTTCTACATAAAATTATGTGCCAATAATGTGGACAATTTAGAAAAAATGAATTTATTCCTAGAAACCTACAATCATCAAGAAATAAATCAGAAAAAAAAAGAAGAGGAAATATAGCAACCAATTAACAGTAATAAAATTAAATCAGTAATACAATTCCAACAAAATTTCAGGACCAGACAGGGGAATTCTAACATGTAACTATTTTTCAACTATTTATTCTTGTACTTCTTAAACTACACAGAAAATTTGAGGAAGAAAATCCAAATAATATATTTGACCTTATTCTGTAGGGCCAACATTACTTTTATATCAAATACAGACACAGACCTCCACTCACTTTATAAGCCAATATCCTTGATTGACATGGATGAATAAATTCTCAACAAAATATCAACAAACCAAATTATATACTAAATTAAAAAAGATTATAAAACACGATCAACTGTGATTTGTCATCAGCAACAAGGATGGTATATAATATTTAAATCAATCAACAGGATATACACATATACAAATCAAAGAATAAAAGTCCTATGATATCTTCATAAATGCAGGAAGACAATTTTTAAATTAAAGTATAGTTGACTCACAATATCATGTTAGTATCATGGTATTACCATATAGAATTAAGGATTTTTGCAGATAGAAATTCATCATAGGTAATTACAAATAATGGTTATATATCTGTATGCTGTACAGCATACCCTTGTAGCTTATCTATGTTACATGTAGATTGTATCCGTTAATTCTATACGTTTATCTTTTCCTCCCCCTCCCATTTAGGAAACACAGCTTTGATTTCTATATCTATAAGGCTGTTTCTGTTTTGCATATACATTCATTCATATTATTTTTTATATTTTACATATAAAATTATCACATAGTTCTTGTCTTTTTCTGTACGACATTTTGCTGAGCATGATATTCACTAGTTAGATCCAAGTTGTTGGATAGGCAGTATTTCATAACTTTTTTTTAGCTGAGTAACAGTTCATTGTAAATATGTACCAAGTCTTTCTAATCCAGCTATCTGTTGATAGGCACTTAGGTTGCTTCCACATTTTGAATATTGTAAATAGTTCTAGTATGAAAAAAATTCAACATCCACTTGTAATAAAAAAATCTCTCAAAAGAGTGGCTAGAGTGGGAACATGCCTTAACATAATAAAGGCCATATAAATAACCCACAGTTAGTATCAAGATCAATAGTGAAAAGCTGAAATCATTTCCTCTAAGATCAAGAAAAAACAAAGGTTCACACTCTCATGAAACTTAGTCATAATATTGGAAGTCCTAGCCAAGGAAATTACAGGAAAAAGGAAAAAAAATTCCAAATCTGTAGGAAAAAAGTTCTCAATGTTTACAGATGACATGATGATATATAAAGAAAATTCTACCCCAAATCTATTGGAAATAATAAATAATCCAGAAAAAGGTAAGATATCAAGTTAACATGAAATTCTTGCATTTTTATACATTATTAACAAAAAAATAAGTTTATAAAATAATTCAATATGCATTTACATCTAAAAGAAAGATACCTAGAAATAAATATAAACAAAGTACCAAAAGAATTGTAATGTGAAAGTACAAGACATTAATGAAAAAATTAAGGATGACACAAAGAAATAGGAAGATACACCATGCTCAAATTTGGAAGAATTAATATTGTGAAAATGATGACAACACTCAAAGCAATCTGCTGCTTAATGCAATCAAACTACCCATTTCAATTTTCACAGGGAATAAAAAAACCTGCGCAATTCCAATATTTCTTTGAAAAGAAACAAACAAACAAAAAATCCTTTATAGTCAAAGGAATCTTGAGAACAGTAAACCTCATTGGTGGTGTGATATGTACACATGAACACCATGCAGAGAGAAGTGAAACAGTTCTCTGTTTATTGATTCTTAGAAAAGGGCTTATATAGGACATGCATGGTGTCTCACATATCATCTAAATTATAACAATGTTAATAATCTTAAGCTATTTATGTCCCCAAGCTCCTACAGTAAGCACAGAATGTTACAAGATCAAGGACAGTTGTTTTAAAGTTCATCATGAAACTTCGTTAAGTAGACCATCTCTTATCCATCCGGCTGTTCTTGGCTTAGGTTGTCCTCCTCTGAGGATCATACCTGTCATTGGCTATCCAGCCATCCAAATTGGGTACATTAAGTAGGCCATTTCTTATACAGCCTGGTTACATTCCTCACAGCTAGTTTATCAGTTCAGCCCATAGCTTATTCTCTAGAGCCTTCAGACAGGGGCCTACATTTCCTCCCTTTTTATTATTTAAAGCAAGGAAACAATCTTGTGCTGAAGCAAGAAATCCCATCATAACACAACTTTGTTGTTGAGCTTCCAGTTGCTTTTGCAAATTACATATCCATTTTAAAAGGTATAACAAGGCAATACAGATAAATATAAGCATGTCAATATCAATAAAAATGCATAAATTAAGCTCATTAAACTAATTTTCAGGCTTAGGCCAATGAAATCCATTTTCAACTTGCTCAAATATATTTTGTACAAAAGCATCATGGATATTATGTAATTAAGTCTCCAACTGATCTTGTAAAGAGTTAATATGTTCTCCAAAAAACTCATTAAATGCTCCTTGTAAATGTTGTCTAATCTTATACCATAGTGTTTCTATTTCATTATATTGAATAGGAGTTACACATTGCATAGAGAATTGCCAGTCACATTTCAATTTTAATCTTTTTGATAATG
>NC_045696.1:122425934-122444663 GCF_009834535.1 Camelus ferus | reverse complement strand
CTGCCATTCTAAGGTCTTTTGCCAGGAGCATTCATTCTGTTAAAATTTCAAGTAATTAATGATAGATGAGTGTTTATTGCCAATTTGAACTTAGTTTTGCAGTTGATTTGGTATTTCCTCTTTGTTCCTTTCTTCTGCCTTTTGTGCTTTGGTAAGTTTCCTTTGTATTATCATGGATTTTATTTAGTTTTTGTGACTCCCTTGTAAGTTCTTCGCTTGTGGTTACCCGTTGCTTAAAGTCTATTAGCCCATTACTATAACTGTTTTTATTAGACTGATAGTTACATAATCTCAAACCCATCCTACCAAGAACAATATATTTTGAAAAGAAAGGAAAAAAATACTCTATACTTTCTTGCTTCCTTCTCCCACTCTTAATGATTTAGATGTCTTCTTTTACAACTTCATGTTTATTTTATTTGCATTTCATGAGTTATCACCTTTTCATTTGTGAGTTTCTCATTTATGTTCCATCCTGCTGCTTTATTTAGAGTAGACTTTTCAATATTTTTTTAGCATGGTTTTAGTGTGGCTAAACTCTTGTAGGGTTCGCTTGTTTCTGAAATTCTTTATGTATCATTCTCTCCTAAAAGATAGCCTTGCTGGAGAGAGTATCCTACGCTGCATCATTTTCTTCATTCAAGACTTTGGGTACCTCTTGCCACTTCCTTCTGGCCTGTAGTGTTTGTGTAGGGAAATCAGCTGAGAGCATTATAGGGGTTCCATTGTAATCCCCTCTTTGCTTTTCTCTTGCCGCCTTTAGGATCATTTCTTTATCCTTGACTCTGGTCATCTTGATTATGATATGTCTTGGTGTGGGTCTCTGGGTTCTTACTGTTTGGAATCCTCTGAGCTTCCTGTACTTGGATATCTGATTCCATCTTTAATTTTGGGAAATTTTCAGTCATGATTTCTTCCAGTACCTTTTCAATCCCCTTTGATGATTCTTCCCCTTCTGGGACCCCAATTATGTGAAGATTGGCACACTTAATTTTATCCCTTAGATCTCTTGTGTTGTTTTCATTTGTTTTTATTTGTGTTTATCTCACAGCTGCTCTGATTGGGAGTTTACTGTTGTCCTGAATTCTATGTCACATATTCGTTCCTCTGCATTATCTAGTCTGCTTTGCACAGCCTTTAGATCAGTACTCATCTCAGCTAATGCATTTACCATTTCTACTTGTCTCTTCTTTTTAGCTTCCATTTCATTTTTGACATATTTCATATTTCTAAACACCATCTCTTTTAGTTCCTTCAGTAATTTGAGCACTCCTGTTTTGAAATCTTGATCTAATAGGCTATTGATGTCTATCTCATTGATCATTCCTTCAGGGGATTTCTCTTTTTCCTTTAGTTGGGGATGGTTTCTCTGCTTCCTAATCTTGTTCAAATCTCTTCAGCACTATGGCTTATGGTGTATCAGTTATTTCATGTGGTCTTTAAGGAGTTTATTTATTTATCTATCTAATGCCTATGTAGAAATAAAACAGAAAAAAGGGAGGGAGAGAAAGAAAGAGAATTTTAAAACAAGTGAGAAAAATGGTTGGAAAACAGGGAATAATCAATTATAGAAAAGCAATTTGAGACAGACTAGCCATCGAGTTGAAACGTCTTATTAACAATGCTTAAAAAATGTAAAAAGATCAAAACACAATATTTGGAACCCCTGTATAATCAATAACAGGAGGTCAAACCTAAAGAAATGAGAATGAAAGGTGGATTTTTTAAAATAATAGTAATATAACTACTTTAAAAGAAAAACTTTAAAGGAATTAAAACTATAAGCATATACAATTGTTTAGAAAGTAGAAATTATAAAGGTAATAGAAAATTAAGAAATAAAAATGATAAAGAGAAAATTTTAAAAGCAGGGAGGAAAAAAGTTTTGAAAACTGTATATAATGAATAATACAAGAGCAAGTTGAAGCAAAATAGCAATCTGATTGACAAGTCTTTTAAAACGATTTTAAAAATGAGAAAAGAGGGTAATAATATATTTGAAACTTATATATAATCAACAACAGGACATCAAAACCAAGAGAACCTAAAATGAAATGACATGGATTTTTAAATATAATAATAATAAAATATTTTAAAATAGAAATTTAAAAGGGTTAAACTAGGAGCACACATAATTATTAAAAAGTAAAAATTAAAAAGGTAGTAATTATAGAACAGTTCAAAACGAATTTAAAAAAAAAAGCGGAGGTGTTCTCCTGGAGAATGTGTGCTCTTAATGAGAAGTCTTTGTGTCTTCACCCTGTTTCACGAACTCAGCTTGGTGTTTCCAGAGGCCCTCCATTGGTGCCCTCATCTGTGCTGCTCTAGTTGCCTGTTGGCAAGCAGTTCACGACCCTCACAACACTCAGTCAGGTGCAGCTCTCCTTCGCTGTGGGCGGGCGGGTCAGGGCCCCTCATGATGTCTCAGTCAGATGTTGCAGGCTGGCCAGATAAGAGGGTGGTTTCATCCCCTCCCCAGCACCACGTTCAGGTGTTGCATTCCTGCTCGAAATGTGGGGGCTGCATGCCGTCTCCTGGCGCCAGTCGCTCTGCAGCTCTGTGCAGCTGCCCTCTCTGTCTTGAGCCAGCGACCTGTAGGTGGGCTCAGAGAAGTTTTTATAACAGCCCCACACCTGCTCTTTGCCAAAACCCAGCTCTTTGTTTGTCTTGGCACATTAAGTTCTCTGAGGTACTAGGGTGGAAGGATCCTATTTGCCTCAGGCTGTAGACAAGTCTCCATCTGATCTTTGAGGCTGCTAAGCCCTTAGGTGAGGGCTCAGATTACACCCCTACGCCCAGCTGGGTGCTAAGCACCAGAGGATATGGCGACTGTGCCTGAGACCCGCCTCTCTTCACCTGAAAACCTTCTGCGATAGGGGTATTGCACTCTTCTCCCCAGGGCACATCAGCCGTGTTGTTTTTTGGAGGACCCAGGTTGTTTTGCCCTGTGCACCCACTCAACCACAGTGCACAGCCCTTTGCAGTCCCTTGGGCCTGCCTCAGTTCAGCCACCCCCATCCTCTGCCAGGCTTGAGCAGCCTTTCCCAGCCCCAGCTGCTGGCTCGCTTCTCAGACTGGTTGTCACAGGGACCCTCTGTGCCCTTTTAACTTAGTTCTGTTGGCCAAGGGCTGCTCTGTACAGATTCGAGCCTTGGAGGTTCCCCATCCATCCTGTTGGCTTCAAAGTTTTGAGTAGGGGAAACCAAGCATATGAGTACTATACCTCCTTTGCCACTCCCTCCCAACAGGACCAGTCCTACACTGTTTTGTTTTTCTTTTTTCTTCTTTCCTTTTCTCCTACCAGATTTTTGGCATCTTTGTCTTTTGAAGAGGACGAAGTTCTGTTGGAGTTCTGCATGTGCTCTGGTTGGCTGAGTAGGTCCATGGATGTGATTCTTGGTGTGTTTGTGGGAGAGATTGAGCTATTAGCGTCCCACTGTTCTGCCATCTTGGCCTCCATCCTAAACACCATGACATCTGCAACGACTTGATAACTTATTTTATTTAAGGACTGAATAAGTAAATGTATATAACTAGTTGGAACAGAGAATGGCACTAGGAAAAAAAACAGGGATAATGTTAAAAATTATTGATAAAACTTACTAGCAATAACAATGCAAACAGCATAAAACCTACCCACAGGGATGCTTTGAAGGCTGAATAAGTCAAGATTTACGTACAGGGCTTCAACAAGTACATGTCTATAGAGTACTTTAAATATGGGTCAGCAATAGTAAAGAAATAAACAGTGATATAATAATTATGATCAGTAATAATAAAGTAACAAAAACAACAATAACTAATCAGTGGGATGATATAGAAACTAAATAAATAATTAAAGTATAAAAAGAGTCAATAATATACATAAAAGTTACTTGCAGTGGAAGTCAGTATTAGGAAAGAACCTACTAGTGACTGTAATAACAGCAATCATAAAACAAAAAAGCCAAGTATCTTACTGGAATGCTATGAAGAGTACATAAGTTAAGATGTATACAATTCATTGAGCAAGTATATATAAAGTACTGAGACAGATTTGGTGTTAGACCAACCATTGATAAGAGTAAGGATAATAAAAAAGCTTTAATGCAGTGGAGACTCAATAAGTTAATTTGTATAATTGAATGAGTAATTGCACATGAGGCACCAATCAGGGATGTGAAGTAGTAAAAAATTTAACTTGTCTTCACCGCCATCAACATCATCACTGTGCTTCTTCTTCTCCATCATCACCATCATCATCATCATCATCATCATCAACCAAAACCATACATTATTGGGATGTTGCAAAAACTAAATTAGTTAAAGTATATGATATTCCATGAATAACTCCTGAAGGACTTAGAACAGAAGTCAGCATTAGTAATGAACTAAGTAGTAATAATAAAAATAGCAAAAACAATCAAAACCTACCTCAATGGTATGTTGTAAAATTAAGTAAGTTGAAACTTATAGGATTCAAGGAGCAAATGTATGAAAGTACTTAGGAGTTAGAATTAACAAAAACTAAGTAAATAAGGTGCAGAGTAATTAACAATGAAGTTTTTATAAAGTATGAGGAAAGATGTCAATTCTGTAAATATCTAATAAATGTGTAATAAAAATAAAAATTATAAAAATGAAAATAAGAATAATGAGGATGACGATGATGTTGATAAATAACGGCAACAAAGTCTACCTCATTGGTAGGCTGTAAAGACAAAATAAATTAAGTTTTATAGGATCAAAGTCTAAATTCATTTGGGTTCTAGGGACTGAGGTCAGCATTACTAAAGAATGAACTATAAAACGTAAAAATTATTATCTATAATAATAAAATAACACCAAAAATAAACCTATGACATTGAGATTTGTGATGTCTAAGTAAGGTAGTAAGGACACAATGAGTAATTAAATTATACATGCAGTGCTTTCAACAGAGGTCAGCATTAATAAAGGTAATTATGATAATAAGACAAAAATAATAAAATAATAAAAACAAAAAAACCAGTCTCACTGGGGTGCTATCAGAAGTAAATGAGTTAAGGTGTGTGATGATTCCACAACTGAATGTATATAAAATATTTAGAACTGAGGTTGGCTTTAGTAAAGAACTAACTAGTAATAATCATCCTATTAATAAGATACAATAGGAACAAAAACAAAACTTAACTTAAATCGGAAGGCTAAATATGCTAAGGTGAATAGGATGAGTGAGTAAGTGTGCGCTAAGTACTTAGAACAGAAATTGGCATTAGTAGAGAATTATCTAGAAACAATTGTTGTAAAATAACAAGAAGAAGAAAACCTAGCTCAGTGAGATAATTTGAAGATTAAAAGCTTTTGGTGTGTAAAGACTCAATGAGTGAATATATGTAACATACACAGAAACAGTCTGCTTTATTAAAGAACTAACTTGTAATCATAATTATGATTAAATAATACCATTAAACACACACACACACACACACAAACACACACACACACACAAGCGAAAATTCCCTCACTGTGATGTAGGGAAGAGTAGATAAATCAAAATATATAAATTCAATGAATAAATATATACCAAATATGTAGAATAGAAATGGGCATTATGAAGCACAACTAGTAGTAACAGTGATATTATTGGTAAATAAAAGCAAACCCAACCTCATTGGGATACTGTGAGCTCTAAATAAGTTAGGATGTATAATTCAAAAATTAAGTGTTTGTAACATATCAAGTCAGAGTTCGGGTTGACTAAAAGACCAAATGGTCATAATTTTAATGAAAATGATATAATAATGATAATAAAAAAGCCTACTTCAATGGAATGCTCTGATAAGTGAATAAGTTAAGGTATGAAGGGCCCAGAATAAACGTCAATAAAGGATGTAGAGCATAGATTGTATTTGTATGCAACTAAATAGACATAATTTTAATACTAGTAATACAACTACAGCAGCAGCACCTGAACATCTGGGGTGCATTGAAGAATAAATAAATACCTTAAAGTGTATTAGGAATTAAAGAAGAGGTTAGCATTATTAAGAACTAACTAGTATTTAGAAGGAGGAGTGGGAGGGGAAGAATAAGAAGGAGAAGGGGAAGAAGGAGTAAAAGGAGGAGAAGAAGGAGTTAGAGGAGGAAGAGTAGAGGGAAGATGAAGAAAAACAACAACAACGAAAACAAAACCTATGCATATGACGTGGTGTAAGGTCTAAATAATTTCAGATGTATAATGGTTCAGAGTTAAATTATACAAAATACTTAGGGCAGAGTTTTTTATAAATAATTAATTATTAATAGTTTATAAGAAAAAAAATAACAACAACAATGACAACAGGTTGCTGTGAAGCCTAAATAAGTTACTGTGTAAAACAATGTCATCAGTCAATATATATAATGTATTTAGAAGGGATGTCACCATTACTAAACAACTTACAGTAAGAATAATATTAACAATAAGACTAAAATAATAACAAAATTTAAGTTTAGGTTTATAAGATTGACTGAGGGAAAGTAAAACCAAGTACTCAGAACATAAGTCAGCATTAGTAAAAATCTAACAAGTAACAATATCAATTTTTATTAATATCAACAAAACTTACCTCCGTGGGATGCTGCAAAGGCTACATAAGGAATTTAAAATATATTGGATTCAATGAGGAAATATATATATGGTACATAAAAGGGATGTTGGCATTATTAAAGAGCTAGATACCAGTTGTCATTAATATGAAAATAATTGCTCCATGTGTTAAATATTTTGGTAGAAGTGTCATGAAGGTATCATTACTTATTTAAATGAATGTTTATTCATTAACCATTCAACTAGGTAATGCATTTCTCACTGAAACAAGTCACTTTATCATACACCCCATTTTCTATATGTATGTTGATCTGTTTGTGACTGTAATGATTCAACAAAGAATTCTCATATTTCAATTAAATTAATACCATGTTTCATATTGGAGTACCACAAAAAAAAAAAAATAAAGCACAAATATAAAACTAAATGAGATATCATGCCCAGATCTTAAGTTAGCAGGATGGTGAGTTTTAAGAACTACTTGTAACTGAGTAACTGCCATTCCAATTAGGCTTGCTGTGTTTCTTTGTCATTAATTTTCCCATCAATGGCATAATCTCTATCGTAGGTGATTAGTTTTGCCTGAGCTTGAACTATGTATAAATAGAACCGTACAGCTTGTATAGCACCTTCTTTCACTTAGATTTAATTTTGTATGACTCTACAGCGGTTTATGTAAACTGCTGTTGAAGGGTATTTGAGTTATTTTTGGTTTGAGGGTTTTCATCAATACAGCTACCTTGAAAAGTGGAGTTCATGTCTCTGAGTAGACAGTTCACCCAGGCCCAACACTAGGAGTGAAGATTCTGGGTTACGGGGTGATGGTATTGTTAATTTTGTGGAAAGCTTCCCAAGAATTTCCACAGCGTGTGTACCACTTCATATTTCCACCGACAATATATGAGATCTCCATGTTTGCAAACCAAAATGTTTAGCAAAATTTGGAATTGTTGCTCTCTTAAATTCTAATCATAAAAGTAAGACTGTGTAGTGGCAATTAGAGTAATTATAAACTTAATGTTCTATTTTCTGCTAGGGATGAAAGCACCCCTTTTCTCCTTTCCTGTTTGCCCAATTCTGTCCCCGTGTATCCTTGAGGAACCCTAATTGTAGAAATGAGATCACTAGGAAATGTAACCGAACTCCTGGCTTATGCTCTCCTGAATGCCCACCAAGCCTTGCCTACTCTGCTGGTTCTTCTCCTAGACAAAAAGAAGTAAGAGTGAAGAACTCAGCAGTTAAAGAATGACCAGCTCTCTAACCGCAATAGCCCTCTTAGCAATCCTGCAGGGAGATCACGGTGCAAGGCAACCATGATCTGAGGAGAGTCAGCCCGTCTGCACACAATGGAGAATGATGAAGTATCCAATCTTCTACCCCCGTGAATCTTCCACCCGGCCACCCACATCTCCCTTTAAAACTGTCACGATTTATCAGAATCTTTGGAATTGGTCTCATCTCAGAAGCCGAGTTCACCTTCCCCCCAGATCACCAGGTTTTCTGATTAAAGCACTTTTCTTTTCTACTGACACTTGCCTCTCAGATATCTGGGTTTTGTGTGGTAAGCAACCAGTCATACCTATGTTCAGTAACAGGGCGACTGTTTCCTCATTATCTTTCCCCTCAGAATTTCTAGGTTACATTCAGTTCTGTTTTCTTGGGATCTTACTGCTATTCTTTAAAACCCCTATGTTGATTCAAATGATCAGCAAGTTCTGCTCATATTTTGATTGAGACAACACAAAAATGGTAGATTAAATTAGGGAGATTAACAAGAAAACAGCAGTGTTACATGGAAATAAAAGGAGTAATTTTAGGCCACTGTTTGTTAGCACTTGAAGGTGTTCTTCATGTTTGTTCAGGAACATTTTGTGAGACTGAGAGACCATGGGAAAGGAATATCC
Source organism: Camelus ferus (assembly GCF_009834535.1). Classification (NCBI taxonomy): domain Eukaryota; kingdom Metazoa; phylum Chordata; class Mammalia; order Artiodactyla; family Camelidae; genus Camelus; species Camelus ferus. Next base: position 122,436,209 of record NC_045696.1, on the reverse strand, counting down.
CTGCTTCCTTTCCTGCCAAAATGAGCAAGTGATTCTTTCTTCACCTGTGCCTTAGATTATTTCCTTTTAGAAACTTGTAATTTTTTTCTCTGTTCTTCTGATGTGTGGATAAGTTTTTAAGGAGCTAAATAAGCCCCTTGGCAGTATGACAACTTCAAAAAGTCTTTCTTAATGTCCTTCCAGCCTTCCCTTTCAAATGAGAATATCAGGGAAGATAATGCTTTGAAGTCACCATGGAAGTAGGGGTTTAAGTCTTAGGCACCTGGCGTTATGCTGTAAACACCTGCTTGCCATAGAGATAGGAGAAAATTCTCTTAGACAAAGGTAATTTGCTTACCCTGGTTCAACATTTGGTATGATTAAGTGATTTGAAATTTTGAACACTAGTTCTATATCTGAAGGAAAAAATACTGCAAACCATAACAATAAACAAGGAATGCTAAAGCCATCAAGTCATCAGAAGCTACTGCCACCACACCCCACATTGAAAACAAGCCTGCAGCCTGGCCTCTGCAGCCACCCACAATGGTGCACTCTGAGGGGACTCAGAAAAAGAAAGGACAGGACACTGGCCCTAGTTAGCTTGGTGCTTGTCAAAGGAATGGTTTGAATGAGCTCAAACAATTGCTTCCTCACATACAAAGAATAGTGCTAAATTATTTAAGTTGAGATGTCTAGTCTTCAGTGAACAAGTAATGTTTTAATGTTCCCACTACCTGGTCTTTGTTGTAAAATTCCTATTTATCCTGGCTCCTCCCCTACATCTTCAGAGCAGTCCCTCAGAGTGATTCAGGAGGCTGCCATCCTGGGCTCAATTCCTCAGAAATGCCAGCCAAGTAAAACATAACTCTTGACTTTTAGGCTATGAGAGTATTTCAGTTGACAGTTTTCGTGTCCCCATGAATTCACACAGAGCAGACTTCTCTGCTTCACCTGAACTCTATGAGAAAACAGAGCCTTGGTACCAGCAGAGGACCTTTGTGTTCATCTGCCTATTCAGGGATTCCAGATGAACTTGGATGAGTCTCTCCTGATTCTCAGATCTCCCATATTGGTTGAGCATCCTGAGATTTATTTAGTGGTGTATCCAGGTACCTTGCCCTCCTGATGAAAGATACTGGGGGGAATACCCACCCAGTGGAGACCAGTTGGGTGGGGTCTGGTGGAAGGATACTAAGGAAATACCCACTTTGAGAAGTCAAACTAGGTGGGGCTGGTTGAAAGATACCAGGGAAGTATCTGAGTGAATATACTGCAAAGATCAGTAAACAAAGAATGCTGAAAACAAGTCATCTGTGCTACCGCCACCCCCCAGTAGGGACAGACCTGCAGCCCAGCCTCTGCAGCCACTCACAATGGTGCCCTCTGAGCGGACTCAGAATAAGGAAGGACAGGATACTGGCCCGAGATAGCTAGGTGCTTGCCAAAGGAATGAATTCAGTGAGCCCAAATGTATGCTTCCTCCCATACATAGAAAAGCACTACGCTCTTTAACTTGAGATGCCCGGTTTTCTTTAGATAACAAATAATCTTCTATTGTTCCAACAACCTGGTCTTTGTTGTAAGGCTCCTACATATCCTAGCTCCTCCCCTACCTCTTCGGGGCAGTCCCTCAGAGCCATCTGAGAGGCTGTCATCCTGGCTCAAGTCCTCCCGCCAAATAAAACATAACTTTTAACTTTTTGGCTGCGCATTTATTCAGTCTACATATCCAACCAATGGAGACCTCCCAGATGGGGCTTGGTTGAAATATAGCGGGGTCTGGACTGAGTGGTTATGTAAGAGGCTGGTCTAATGCTTTCCTCAAGTTGGCTACCTCCATTGAACTTGTTGGGTATAAAGTGAAAATTTATGAGAAGCCATTTGACTCCAAAGATGTGACCCTCTTCCTGGAGGGCAGTCGATTTCTCAGGGGACTAAAAATTTACAGGACTGGTGGAGGCAAAGAATTTACATCATGTTGCTGTCCCCATGGGGAAGAAGACTAACAATTTTATTATGACAACCCAACCTTAGAATGGGTAATAGAGCTTCTAAACCTAAAAGTAGGAAAGAAAAAAAAATTTTAAAAAAGAAGCTGGCTTTATAAATACATTTGTTTCAGAATTTTGACCTATTCATGGGACCTCATATTTCTTTTCCTGTGTCCTTGAAGTGTAAGTTTTTCTTTTTTTGTTTTTTTCCCTGTGGGTATTTTGGATGCATGTGTGTATGTATGTATTTTTGTTTGTTTGTTTGTTTGTTTGTTTCTTTGTTTTCTTATTTAAAATCTTCTTCTCTGCCATCAAATAGTATAAATGTCGTATACATATGGTGCCCAAACAAATAAATTCGAATTCTGAACAATCCTTTTATTGTATTGATTCTCAGCTATTTTGCCATCTTAAACTTTGTTCCGTCGGCTTGTGCCATGGTGGCCTTTACTTTCTGAGAAATAAAGGTTTGAAATTTATTTAGGAGGCACCCCCAACTCTCTTGTGGGAAAGCCTCTTTATCTTATCGTTTTAATAATAAAATATGATGGCCAGATGATAAATCCTTTAAATTAGAGAAACTCCTAAGTTGGTAAAAGTTTAGAGAGTCTTCATTTAAAACAGCTGTTTTATTGGTATCAATAAAAATCAATCAAGTTTAAAGTATATATCTAATGGTTAGACTGAGCTCCCTTAGTTTAAAACAAGAATCTGGTTTGGAAATCTACATTTGTGTTTTCCCCTTGCCCTCAATTGTTTTCAGAGATGCTAAAACACACATTAGAATAATTTATGTTAATTAGGTTGAGACACTGGGGAAAAGACTTCAGAAGTATTCTAAAGTTTTCGTTTGTTTGTTTGTTAACAGGAGAAAAATAAGGGATTTATCTCAAGTGGATAAACATTTCTCAGATAATAATTTAAAACGGATAAACTAAATGGACATTTATGGATTAAGACACAAGTTTTGGATACTACAATATGTAAGATTAAAAAGACCAAAGGGACCACCTAGTGGTCCCCAACATAAACATTCAAACAAGTCTACTCTTCTTACACCAGTTTTACAGAGCTGAAAAAGATAGATATATTCTGAGATACCTGATCAACAATTGGGGCAATAGATGGACCAGTTAATCAAATTTGAAGATTGACAAGAGCCTAAGGCCTTCGGTTCAAACTTGGGTACGCCATAGACTTTTATATAAAATGGACAATAGATAAAAAGAAATCAAAGCTTCTAGGACTCTTTTTAAAACAAGACATTGAATAAACCTAATAAAATCTAAAAATAAATGTGTAAGTTGATAAAATTGGGATAACATTTATAAAATTGGGATATGTAAATTTTCATTATATAAACTTCTTTTGTTTAATTATGTTGTGGGATAGGTCTATTTCAAGTGGGAATCCTCACCCTGCTTGGTATGCTAAGACTGGGCACAGAAATCTGCCCCTCAGGAAATATTAATTAAACATAGCAAAGAAACCAATGGGGTTACCTGAGCTGTACAATGTAAAGTTGTTTAAAATCTAATATTCAGGGACCAGTTTAAAAAAATAACTTAGAGATTTAAACTTGGATTAACCTGTACTCAAAAAAGAGAGTCTTTGTTAAATGCCTCATACAAGCCTTTGAAGAGTTGATAAAGTAAACCCCAAAATTTTAAAGCATGGGGCTCTTTGTTTTGAGGTTTTCTCATTGATACAGGAAAGCATAGGAAGGAGATAACAGTTGGACTTAGGTGACAGACCAGTTCTTTGGGAAACTAAAAGCAACTATCTTTGTCTTACAACTCAAAAATATAAATGCAACAAAGAATGACCTGAGACTGAGCCTAATTAACTCAATGAGGTAAAACTAAAGGCCAAGTAAATTTCTGGCATTTTAGAACTCAGAACAATGGCTAGTCCTTCAGACTTTATCAGGGACCAAGAGAAATCCTAAAATTCTCTTTCCTAAATAGTGAACCTTAGTGATCAGAGCAAACCAATTCAACTAATCCCAACTGCTATTCATAAGCAGTAAATTTATATTGCAGTACCATTGCCAAATTATTGGCCCCATCCGTGATGAGCCAAATTAACTCAGAGACAACCCTTAGAGCTTAGAAGAAAAGAGCCAGCTTTATTGCTTTGCTAGGCAAAGGACACTCACAGTCGGCTTGTGCCTTCAAAACAGTGGATCCATTTTGAGGATGGGAGAGGATGATGGTAGAACATAGTGAAACAAAAAAAAAAACATTGATAACAATCAACAGAATTACTTCCTTCTAGGGATAAGATGCAGAGGGTTGTCATGTTGTCTCCAGGTGACCAAGCCTATAGGGCCTATTGGTTATCACTCATTCCATCTCTTTAACTTCTAAGTGCTCAAGGCCCTGTCTTCTTGGAAATTTAGGCTCATTTCTACATTTACAGTCCTGTAACCTTCCTGGAGAACAACCCGTATGCCGAGAATGATTATAACTTTGATTACCAGGATGAAGAAGAAATAGTAAATTCAACAGATTTGGTTTTAACGGTAGGCCCGGGTCTGTGAATAATAAGTGGTCTTCTCACCCTTCTAAGGGCAAGGAACAAGCATAAAGCCCAGAGTCTGTTAGCCCGAGTGCAGTCATTTTATTATTCCTCCTTCAAATTCCCCACTGTCAGGTTCTCTCATTCCAATTCTACGGAAATAGGGAAATGAGAGTCACGCATATTTGGCTGCTTCCTGCTGAATGAGGACATCATTTGGGGGTTCTTGAGATGGAATGAGTGAACCTGATCTCCCCATGTGCCTGGGGGTTCCAAAAGAACCTTGGACTCTCCTTTCCCACACATTAGACAACAAAGCCTGTTAGTCTAAACATTATACATACACAAACTTTTGTTAACAGAAGGGATATTGGAAACTGTAGAATTCCCCTAAGAATGGATTTGAGACCTTAGTGCATGCATGGAAAGAGGCCAGAAAACCAGTTACTTGAGATGTAACTTCTCCCCCTTATACCCCTGAATTCCGTACATTATGCATTTGTTGCTTCATGTCCTCCAGGGCAGTTGTGATGTTCCTGGATGCATCTGGTATGAAAGTACAACAGGCAGTATGGATCTAGGAACTCAATAAATACAAGAGGACAACTTAAGCCCATAAGTTTGCAGTTACAAGTTGCCAGCACACACGGCTTTCAAAATGGCTGGTGGTTTCCCAATTTTGATATCACTCAGTGACAAAACTCAATCTCTCAGCAACAAACTTGTCTGAAATCACATGTATACTGGTTACCTGGCTTTACCGTGGATGTCTGGACTAGTTATTCCATTTTGATTTTCAAATGCATTTCTCTCCTTAGCGGCCAAAGCAAATGTCACCATTAATGATTTTACTGCTTTTCTAGATATGAAGCGATGCAAAAATTTGGGCTCATAAAATCTTCTCCTGAAAATATCTAACTATCTGAAGGCCTGTTCCCCCTGTTTTTCCAGAGCAGAGTTGCCTCATTCTCGATCACCACCCTGAACCCCTTTTGGCATGATTTGGAGGTCAGCAGCTACACTGGCTCATGATTGAATCCAAGCAGAGGTAGATGGTGAGGGCCAAGGTGACCCAAACCTTGTGGAAGCAGATGGTGTGTGCCCTCATGATCAGAAATTTGACCATGGCCTGGCATGACCATTTCACCCCACAGTGCTAGAAATGCTTATTCCTAGGTCAGGAGGGGATTTCACTGATAGGCCACTCAGTGTGCTATTATGGGACTAGGCCTTACTTTCAGGAGCAAAATTTCTCTGGACCACTTTTCTTACCAGTCTGCCATGGTCCAGTAGAATAGTCCCTCTTGTTGCTTCTTCCCATATCTAGAGTCACACTACTACAATGATTGGTCTCATACAGAATTATATGTCTCATCTACTCTCTCAAGTTGCCTAGTCATTATTTTCTCAGAGGCTCAATCACACAATCGGTAATGCAAGAAACAACAATTTGGTAAAACTCACAAAATACAAATAATATAGATAGCAATTGTTGTAAGGTCATAAGTGAGAATTTAAGCCAAGAAATTTCATTAGGTGTGGCTCAGTATATCCTCATTTCATCTGACTTGTCTGTTTTGTACCAATCCTTCTCTTTAAGGAAAATGTTATGCCAGCATTGTTCATAAGCAAAGGTATGAGCAATTATCAAAGTAATTGGTGTACAGGTCTGGTCCGGTGTCTTGGGTCAGCTGTATACCTCAGATGTCACCTTCTTCTCATCCTGGTCTGTTAGCTTCTTCTCTATGTGAGCCTTGTTTTAAGGTGGGCATTCCTCTATAGGCAGGTCCAGTACAGGGGTTCTTTCTGAGTGGAAATTCAGAAGTCAGGTTCTTTTAGCTTACACTGTGCATGGTCTAGTTTAGAGTACCTGACTAAGGGTCCTCCCATTCTGGCTGAAGATAGTTCTTTAAATCATGTCTGTCCCATTATGTGTATATCCCTGGTTGCAGGTGACAGGGCATCTGAACTTCATCCAAAGATAGATTGATGAACTTCAGAAGCAAATCTGGAGTTTCTTTTTAATAATTCAATTAAACTTTGCAGCAATGTACCATGCCAGCAAGGAATGATTCGGGAAGTGATCCCTAGTAAATATAGACCACAATTAACAAAATTAAAGTTTAATATACACTAAAATATAATATTTTTCTCTCTAAAGTTACTCTCATCTTTATCAAGTATAGCCAAAGCAAGATTAATTTCTCTACAAATTAATTGATTAGTTGGTCATATAGGCTCATGTAAATTGGCTGTGTCAGAACTTTTAATAAGGTGTCTCAGCCTAAAATTATAATAAGCTTTCCTAAGGCCAGGAAAGCCATGTCAAATTTTGCCACAGACTTCGTCTTACAGATTTACATGAATTCTTTTTTTCTTCAAGGTCCTCAATATACCTTCATATTTCTATGTCCCTGCTAGTGGGTATCTTGCTAATGTATCTGATAAAGCCACTGGGAACTGAAAAGTTTCCAGTCTCTGGAGGGATCAGATAGAGGGGAAATATAAGGGTTTTAGTCTACTTCCAAAGGTATATTTAACCGAATTGCTGTAAGTCATAATTTGCTTGAGAAGAAGGACTTCTTTATATCTGGAGCACACAGATTAAAGCCGGTAGTATTTTAGACAGAGCCAAATTTATAACCAGAGTTATCAATTTACTCTGTCACATATAACTAATCCTTTTTGTTGTCAACAGTTTTATGATATCAGAGTTTCTGTCAGACCTTTAAAATTTCTTACCCAGTTTAGTTTATTGCTGTAGCTTGAAATTTATCAGCAACCAACAAATCTCCTGGAAGAAAAAGCAATTTGCAAAAGCATCAGAATAAAACAATAACTGTGTATAAGTGACAAAAAGCTTAAAAGGGTGGTTTTACAAATTGTTACATAGTAATTGATAAGAAAATCCTGGTTACAATAACCATACATGTGACTGGTAACATTTCAGACATGGCAGATTTTTAGTGATTCCATACAATTTCTAGAATATTTATATTAATAATAGTTTTTCACAATATAACCTGGGAAGATTTATTATTTACTTGAAAATACTCCCCATGTCATTTAACATACCAAATGAAGATTTATAGATTAAAAGCTTTCTTTGCGATGTTTCAGGGGCCCTCTGAAGCAACCCATGATTAGCTGGAGATAAACAGGATTCTGATTAAAATTTAATATTAGGGAAGCTTGTTAAAATTATTTCAAAACATTGGCCAGATAAAAGTATAGGTCACTGTGAAACAATTCTTATTCATTAACAATAAATTTACTTCAAGAATAAGTACAGAATTGATCACGTGAGGGGTAAAATAAACTATATAATCTATTACTTTAAACAGGTTAACATTTTAAGGAAACTGTTATTTCGATGGAGAGAAAGAGAACCAAATCTAGTCTTGTACCAGCTTACTTCTAAGGTTTACTCTATTATCTAAATTTAGTTTAAATGTAGCCAATCCCGACCATGTACAAAACACTTTTCTCAGGTTTCCTCTTTTACAAACCTTCCACAGTTTTCTGAATCCATATTATTTTGTCCTTTTTTTTCTTTCTCATTCAGTAGCAATGCTTTAGGTAAAAGTCACTCTCCTCCTCCTCCTACTAATTCTTCTCCTTCTTCTCCTCCTTCTCCTCCTTCTCTTCTCCTCCTTCTCCTCCTTCTCCTCCTTCTCCTCCTTCTCCTCCTTCTCCTCCTTCTCCTCCTTCTCCTCCTTCTCCTCCTTCTCCTCCTTCTCCTCCTTCTCCTCCTTCTCCTCCTTCTCCTCCTTCTTCTCCTTCTTCTTCTTCTTCTTCTTCTTCTTCTCTTCTTCTTCTTCTTCTTCTTCTTCTTCTTCTTCTTCTCCTTCTTCTCTGCTTCTCCTTCTTCTTCTTCTTCTTCATTTTTAATATATAATCTCATTTATTATCCCTTATTTTACTGAAAGCATTCATCATACTTTCCAAGCATAGTGAGATGTTTCCCTTAGTAGTAGAGCATATTTCAGGGTGGCATTAAATATTTATTAATATTTATTTCTACTCATCTATTATTTCTCTGTAAAAGGAAGTCAATATACAGCAATTAATGGATCAATATTTTATGTTTTTCTGAAAATGACCTAGCTATATAATAAGTTTCATCATTTAACTTAACTTAACACTCTAAAATTTTAAGTTACCAAATATTGGGGGAGTTCTTTTGAGAAGAAATTCCTGAAATAATTGTTCCTAAATAGTTCACCAAAAAGCTTTTTTTCTCATTTGCATTTAAGTTACTTACAAGAATATTATACCAAATTTTTTTTGTTTGTTTTATTTGTTTTGTTTTGTTTTGTTTTCACTGGCAAATTTGTAACAGATATGACAAGCTCTTATTGGACTCCTATCAAACCTAATTACAATAGAAGTCTTATGCTTAACATTAATGAATCTAGAGACATGTCCTTATTAATTAAACCAATAAGTTAAGCTAGCTTCAAATCCCAGGTATCAATCCAGTACTGAAATATTTTTTAGATCACATGAACCGGATTTTCATTCTGGCCAGTTTCTTTTGTATCTCTGTGTATTTATATAAGCATTTAATTTTCCTTAAGCCAATTAAATAGAGCTCTTTTACAAATTAATTTTGACAATGCCACATAAATATAGCACACATTAAGGTTCATACATACATGCAAACACAGAGGCCTCATAGATTCCATTTTAAACTTCTGGCCATGAATAATGTATAACAATGTAAGACTCATCAGTTACAAGATGTTGGATTCAAATTAGGTTTTTGGCAGATGGAACAAATCAAAATTGCCTGTCTAGATAGCTAAACATTCTTACTAACTTCTATAGAAGACATTTAAAATTTTTATTTGTTTCCAAATTACTCCCTCTTTCAAACTTTACTTTCCAGACATCATAACAGCAGTTGAATCATTGTTACTGGGACAAAAGATTAGAAGTTAGAAGTTTAGAAGTTAGAAAGCCCACTAATTGAGATCCCACTGTCAGTTGTACCTAAGGCTTTTGGGTAGCAATTGTTAATAGTGGTATTTAAAGTGGCTAAGAAGCCTGGGCCCTTTTAGTCATTACCTCTCTCATTATGGGCTTTCATAAATGCTTGTATGTATGGTATTTATTCCTAGTTACCTTTTCTCTGGCAAAAGAGTTCTAACTGGAAAATGGGGTAGTAATTTAAGAATCTATTTTCAGGCCAGTGTTCCCCAGATCCTACAGTGTACATTACTCAGGCAGTATTAAAATAAAATACCATCTTTTTCTTAGACATAGGTGCATAACTATAATTAGGACAGTCATTCAAAATCTTACCCAGTGGGCTATTAAATGGAACAGATGGTGCACAACCCAAAGCAACTTATTTCAAATACGAAGTACAAATACAAATACAAATTTCAGGTTGCAATAACAGGCCTTTTTCGGTAAATGGAAGCACAAACTTCCAAGTGACAGGCTAAACAAATTCAAATTCCAAACTACAAATATTTTCACTTCCAAGTCCTCTCAGCTCAAGATCTCTGTTACAAATGGGTACCCATTTCAAACATGAATGAGAGCTCCCCACGTTTCTAATTAGAGAATTCTCAAAGTGAGGTCAAGTGGCCTCGGTCATCCCTGGGAACTTAACCTAGGCTTGCAGAGCAGATGTAGTGCCTCAGAAGTAACAGAGACATCCCTTCTTCCTCCAAAGTTAGTTTGGGTGACTACAGTTGACTGATGGTGAAAGAACAACGGATGAATGGATCCCCAGGCCAAAAGACACTGGCAGTTACTGAGCTCCAATCTC
>NC_045696.1:122397769-122425834 GCF_009834535.1 Camelus ferus | reverse complement strand
TAATATTGTACCAATAACTAAGAAACCTCGTAAGACCTTGGGTGAATGGTTCTGGTGATTACAAGGCAACTCTGGTATGCACAAAGAAATACATCTAGTACTCAAAAGTCAATACTCAGGAACAGCTGGCTTCATTTATAATTAGATTTGAATCATCAAATGTAAAAGTAGTAAATAAAACTGAACTTTATAAGACCTATAGTAGTTCTACATATAGGTATAGTACATTGATATTTTTTCCCTCTGATCTAATTAGTAACATGAAATTAAAAACATAAGGGAACAAAAGGAACTTAAAAATTCTCAGCTATTTTTGGAATGTATTTGGTCATTTACATATGTATTTATAAAACAAATCATTTAACTCTAACAAAGGAACAAGGAATAGAACTAGCTAAGGTGATATATTTTTGGTTAAAGGCAATAAAAAAGAAATCTAAGGTAAAGTCTCCTTTTATGGAGAACAAGATTTACTAGGCCATTTACTAAATTGAAAAAAGAAATCTAACAACTTTTTTTATTTCACTGTGAGGATCAGAACTTAAATTATATTTTAATGTTAATGAATTGTAAATAATTAACATATATTGATTTTCTTATTAAGAAGGTTAAAAGACAAATGCTTTGTATTATTTAATATTTTCATATTACTGGAACTGTTAGGTAGTTAGATAAGTGGGGCACCAGGCAGATAGGTGGAGGAGAGGGAGGATATAACTTAAATTATATTGTTGTTAATGTTAATGAAATTGTAAATAATTAACATATATTGATTTTCTTATTAAGAAGGTTAAAAGACAAATGCTTTGTATTATTTAATATTTTCATATTACTGGAACTGTTAGGCAGTTAGATAAGTGGGGGCACCAGGCAGATAGGTGGAAGAGAGGAGGATGGTCTGGAAGATGGTCTTATGCCCGCCTCCAGCATAAAGGGACCTGACTTCTTCTAAGTGAGTGCCAGCGAAAAAACTGGTTAAAACCCAACAGCCACGACTGCGCAGTAGCAGAAAGGACTTAAACAGACACAATGCTCATTTTATTAGAATTAACGTTTCAGTTTAGTCACCCCCCACATAGTTTTTTTTCTGTGTACATCATGGGTAAGGACATTTGCAAAGAGGCCAAACGTGACTAAGCATTCCAGGGACAAGAGCCATCAGTCAATCAAAAGACCACCTCAAAGCAAGGGTATAAGAGAAAGGGGCGACAAAAGCCACCACTTTTCCTCCCTTGGACCAGCCTGCCTCCCGTTATTGGGGGTGTACTTTTCCTTTCCTTTTAAATAAATCTTTTAAAATCTTTAGCTACACAACCCACCATCTCCCAACTGTAAACTTGCCTTTCAGGTATGAAAAGAATCAGGGTCTTTACCTTTTAGGGTAACAGAACCATAATAATTATCCACCTCTCTCTCTCTCTCTCTCTCTCTCTATATATATATATATATACTTTAGACAACAGTTTCTCAATCAGCCATGTTCATATTTAGGCAAGCTATTTGAATACCACTGAAATTAAAAACAAAAGCAACAGAGATATTTTCCTGACATTTCCATCCATCATATACATTTATCAATTCAGTTAAGATTTTTCAAACATGAAAGTCTTAACTTAATCAAATTCAACTTTACTATTAAAATCATATTTTAATCAATGATGCTTTTCAAGACTGAAACTTACACATTTTGATCAAGAAGGGTGGAATTTATCTGAGGAGCATTTTTATTGAGGATCCATGAAAGTGATGAATATCAAGCAGAAAACCCAATAGAATGGTCTAACTTTAACACACACAGACACGCACACACACTTACCCAAAAGTCAGAATTGTCCTTTTAATTCAGGTTCATAAGAATGTAATTTTTAAATATGTTTAGAAATAAATATGAATTTAATAGGAACTATACACTTTGAAGTCTGTCATCAGATTCAGTAATCAGCCCACTCATTTTTCAATTAGTTGAGGTTACAGAGTTTCATTTAATATTTGAATTATTCAGTTTAATTAAAGTAACAAATTCAGACTTAAATGTGCTCAAAGGGGTAGAAAAATTAATTGCAATTTAGAACGTAGCAGTTTTTAAAATGTCCTCTAGCAGCCTGAAACTTAAAAATATTTGAGCTAAAATTTGAAGTTATTCATTCAAAGCTCAAAAATTATGCCAACTTTACAAATATTAAGTAAATGATATTTTATTATACAAAGTTAATACATTACTTGATAATTTTATAATTGATTTGTTTGCAAAATTGAGAGCACAGGGTCAACACTAACTAAAATCTAAGCAATTAAATACTAAGGCACTGCAAAATGCTTTTTTAAAAAGGATAATAAAATATTGCTTTTATCTAGAAATGTATTTACACATCAAATAGTACAATATATAAAGGTTTTCAGTACTTAAAATCACAACAAATACACAAACATATGTGCTTTAGGAAACTTATGTTACCAAATTCAGATTCGTCTGCTTGCTGCTTAGAAGCCAATAATCAAGAGGCAAGTGTCAGTAGAATGGAAAGATGCTTTAATCAGAAAAGCCAGCAGTCTAGGAAGAAGGTAGACTCGTCCTGACACCAACTCTGAAGATTTTGCTCAACCATGATAGTTTTAAAGGGAAAAGGTGGGAAGGGGGAGAATCTTAGTGAATCGTTGAGTCAGGAAGTTCGGTTCTGCGTCATTCTCCATTGCATGCAGGCTGGCTTACTCTCTCTTCCAATGTTATATTGCCTGCATTATCTGCCTGCAGGATTGCTAAGGGGGCTGTTGTGGGTAGACAGTTAGTCATTCTTTAACTACTTAACTCTACTCTTACATCTTTTTTATCTAGGAAAACAATCAACAGGTTAATAGATTCTTTCAAGGTTAGAAGGAAACAGAAATGGGCAAACAGGAAAGGGGCAAAGAGTCACTTTTATTCATGGAATATTTATTATGTGAGTCATGCTAGAAATTTCACAAGTATTGCCTCCTTTTTATGTTTGAATAACTTGAAGTATGTATTATTATTTCTTTTGTTAATGGTATAGTGATAGCATAAAACATTGTTTGGATAAAGATTTTACATTGCAAAGCATGTTTGTCATTTATTATTTAACATTAACAACGACCTCAGATAGATTTTACAGGTATAGTTATACTAATTTTGGAGACCTGGAGACTAAGGATGAGAAAATGAAAATGATTTCCTCAAGTACTTGCATCAAACTGTCTAGAGCTGAAAGTCCAGCTTTATAATTCACATTCTTTGCCTTGATCAATGACTAGGCCACATTTAGAATAGCATGCACTGTTAATTATTAGTAACAATGAATATTAATCATAAAAATGAAACACTCTCTGCTAAGGGGAAATAAGTTTATTATTAATTTATCTTTATTATCACTTCTTCATTGTGTTCTCATATTCATACAAATATCTACTTCAATGTTTCTTTTAATGACAGATGAATTTTTTTTAGAACGATTATGCTGAGCTTGTACTTTGAGTTTGAAATAATATATTTCCTCTCACATACATATATATTTTTTCAATTATTAATTTCTCAAGAATTGGAAGGCATTGTGCAATCAATGTGTTTAATTAAAATCACTTTACTGTGTTAGCATTACCATCTTCAAACCTTGTGTTAATAAGGCTAATAAAAACTGTTATCAAATCAATGATATTCCTTATAAACTTAGCTTCTTAAAATCATGAAAATATAGTAAATCTTATGAATAGCGTTTTTGACTGTTTGTTAATTTTCTGTTGGCTAGGTTCATGCACTACATAAAATTATTTTAAAGTCTGTCAATTTATGATGATATCTGCTTCTTCTGGCAATAAAAATACTACATTAATTACATAGTTTTTACTGAGGTAACTGTGACTATTTTTTCTCAATTGACAGTGAAAATAAAACACATATAAATATATGAAAATTAAAACTGTCCTTTTAGTGAATCCATGTGGTTATATTCAGAATACCCTTTGCATCTGTAAATGTCAAAAGACTTTGCCTAGACTATAGTGCATAACTCAAGGAAAAAAGTATTTGGGGTGGTTGACAACTTTTTTAAAGTAGAATTTAGAGGAAGTAATCAAGGTTGCAAATGAGGAAAAGGGTGTGTTACCTGAGTTTGCCAAGCATTTTATGAACTATTGAGAGCTATTGTCAATGGCTCTTATCAAGAATCTATGTTATTACTTATATGTGGGGCTCTAAAAATAAAACGAATGTGTATAACAAAACAGAAAGAGACTCACAGATACAGAAGAACTAGTGGACACTAGTGGGAAAAAGAAGGGGGGAGGGATGAGATAGGGATATGGGATTAAAAGATACAACTATTATGTATAAAATAAAAAAGCAATAAGGATATATTGTACAGCACAGGGAACTAGAGCCATTATTATTTTGTAATAACTTTAAATACTGAGTCAATATTTTGCATTCCTAAAACTAATATAATATTGTAAATCAACTATACTTTAGTTTAAAAAAAAAAAGAGTGTAAGGGGAGCTGCCTAAAATTGGGGAAGAAGTTGGTGAGGCTCCTTTTCAACTCAAATCCATTGTTGGGATTATTCTGCCACAGATTATGGTACATCTGGGTATTTACATTCCTGTGATACTATTGCCACATAAGTAGAAATATTAATCTATTCCTAAAAAACCTAAAAATTAACAACGATGTTAATAATATAGTACAAATCAAGCCACAACAATCTAGGACAAAGTTACCTTCAGTGCTATTCCACAATTATTTACAAGTCTTGGGTGCAATAAAGAAATAATGCATTCTTTTGAGAATCCCCTTTGCTTCCTTATGAAAATGTGCAGGAAATTAACGAGAATTTTATTCTCCCTGTTTCCCTTGTAAGATGTGTTTTAAGTGCCCTCTAAGAATTAAATAAAATCAAAAGCAGATACAGCTAGATGCTTATTAAAATTTATCTTCATTTATCTAGAATTTAAATGAAATAGGGAAGAAAAGATAAATTCAAATGTGAAAAGGTGACATTGTTAGGCAGTTAGATAAGTGGGGGCACCAGTCTGATAAGGTGGAGGAGATGGAGGATGGTTTAGAAGATGGCATTATCCCACCTTCAGCATAAGGGGCTTTACTTCCTCTAAATGAATATCAGCAAGAAACTGGTTGGAACCGGATGGGTGAGACTGGGGTAGTTGACAAGGACCTAACCCGACATGACCCAATGCTCATTGTAATATAATTAGCATTGTGGTTTAGGGCCCTCCACCATGAGTTTTTCTGTGTATATCATAGGTAGGAACATGTACAAAAGGGGACGACTATGACTAAGCGCTCCAGGTGCAAGAGCTGTCAATCAATCATGAGACCACCTCTAAACACGGGTACAAGAAAAGGGGCAAACAAAGACCAGGGCTGCCATCCTCTCCTCAATTAGCCTGCCTTCTGCTCTTGGAATTGTACTTTTGCTTTGCTAATAAAATCTTTAAAATCTTTAACTACACAAGGCTTTTATCTCTCACCTGAATTCTCTTTTGGGTGAGACAAGAAGCAAGGGCCTCCCCTTTTGGTGTAACAACATGAGTGGAGCCAAATAAAACCACTGGAGCAGCCATTCCAGAGGAACTGCCTTGCATGTCCTTCTCCAAACTGGACCAAACCACCTACATTCCAAGAAGTCAGTAAAGAAACGAGAACATCTTACTGAAAGGACTAATAAATGAATTCATACCTAGTGACCACTTCACCCAGCCAATCAGGGAAATACAAAGCTGGCTTTACCTCATCTTTTACCAATGGACACTTCGCCTGATGGATCACCTCATCTTGCAGCAATTAACTCTTCTAAAAAAAACGACTTACCTCAACTTCCTCTCTTTTTCCCACAAAACTCTGAGCCCCTTCTCCTATTATTGAGGACACTATTTGGTTTCTACCTAATCTGTGCATTCCGAATTTCACTTCTGTGATCCCAAATAATGCCTAGTCTTTTGAACTGCACTCTTGTTTTTTAGATTGACATCAGCAAAGTAGAAAGACTTATGCAAATTAAACAATAATGTCTAACTTTTCTTGTTGTAAAACTGTGTTTGGCTGTCAAATAATTATTTCATTTTTCTAATGGGAGATAGTTTATGAGTTAAACATAAAGGGCCATCTCTTTAATATTAACAGACTTTTTGCTATTATTTGGAGTTAGAGGTAAAAAATCCAAGTCCCTAAATTTTCTATTTGTAAGTTAAAAAGCCTGATGTTCTACTTTATCCTTATATTTAAAATGAGATGTGAGTATTGAAATAACCTGGTGAAGCTAATATGTGCCCCACACATAAATCCGGCTCCCCCTACCATGTGCAAGATCACGATACTTGCTGTGAGAAAGAACAGATGGGAGTATTTATTTTTCCTTTTAATGATAATGTTTTCAATGTCTTTTCCACTAATAAGGACATAAAGCATAATTACAAATGAAATCAAATGTGTTTGGATTATTGTTTTCATTCATTTACATTAAACATTTTTTCTTATTACTGTCACTTCCTCCAGGTAAATTTCTAACATCCCTAGATTACAGATCATGGAAGATTAGAGAACATGACATTAATTTTCACTATGAACTCAATTTGTATCATTGCATAAATATGGGAGGAAAAGAAATAACTTTTAAATGAAAACATTCCAAAAGATATTATACACTAATTTACAATATTGGTGAAATACTTCCCAGTTTGAGGGACACACTCCAGAGCAAACATTTCAAAGCTAATTTACAGTTTAGAGCAATAGTGGTCAACTGTAGTATCTTTCACGGATGCGCAAACAGTGACTCAACAGTAAAATACTACAACTACTGAACACACTAGGTAGGAAGATGTTTATAAAACAGATTTTGATCTGAGCAAGCTATAGAATGTGCTGTAAAGAGAAAGAGGCTCAGGTATCAAGCAAATTTATCAGAGATTCCAGCAAACAACTCTTTATTTCTATAGGCTCTGGTTGACTTACATGCTCACCCTAAATTTACAAAGTTGGAAGAACATTATGATCTTCTGTTGTTTAGTTTCCCTTTTTTAACACTATTTATTTCCAGTATTTTCACACTGGGTTTTGACTTTCCAAAAGAGCATTTACTATTTTAATGTTTAGAAAATTATCTTACCAGATCCCCTAAGTTTTACAGAAGGAGCTACTAACTTCTCCAGAATTCAACAAAAAATGGTTTTGATAAAAATAAATCTGGTTCGTGCATTCAGAAAGAAACATTAGTGTTATTTTCATCAGGGGTAGAATAAAGAATATTTGTATTTCAGGGTAAATAAGACCATTTTTTCTTTTTTATTTTTGGAAGAAAACAAGTGGGGAAACTGTGAAACTGAATAAGAGATGAGAAATCCAAAGATATAAAGAGAAGAGGACTGTGAACAAATGTTCTGGAACAGGTTTGCAGGGCATCCCACGTCCAGATTTATCTTTCACATAAAAATAGCTTTTTTTTTTTTTTAGAGGAAGGGATGTCTTGCCAGAATCTATAATATTCTGCTCCATTTCGTTGTTCCATTGTTTAAATATATAGAATTGAAGTCCTTGTGTTTTGGTTTCCTCATTTGCGCAAGAATGAAAAGAATTAATATATGTAAATTATTTTTACCATCAAACAATGTTTTAAAATCAAAACAATCTATTATATTATTTGATTCAAATAATGAGGTTGATTCATTGATTTCAAACTAATCAATTGTACTATATGTTTCGCAGATTTACCATTTATGACACTTATTCAAGTCAATCAAATCATACTTGTTTCTATGGGCTCAGAATATCTTAGTTTATCATTTAAATTTTATTATTTTTATTGGCAACTGGATTTATTACTTTGTTACAGTAGAGAAGATCAATATTTTCCTTTAAATATTTGCTTGTGATATTTTTCTTAGAAAAATTTCACCCAAACTAAATTATGCACATTTACCTTGTATTTGATATTTTAGGGATTCTTTGATAATTATATGTTAAATACATTTGGAATATACTTTGATATTATTAAGTTTAGGAAATTAACCAATTTTATTTTGCATTTTAATAAGTCAATTTTTCGTAAATCATTTATTGCAAAATACATCCTTTCACTTATTGATTTGAAGCATCACCTTTTATTGTTATAGTTTCCACTAGTGGTAATCTTAATATGCCATTCATTTTTGTTTCCTAATTAAAAAAAAAATCTTCGTGCTGTTAGATTTCTCCCTTACAGGACATGTAAAGTTATTCTTTAATTGAACTATTGAATTTAAATAGCAAAAACATAATTTATAATATAACCATAAAATAAATGAAACTATTATTTGAACTACTCTCTATATATTTTTGAACTGAACGTTTGCTCTTTTAAGATGGATAAGATGTCGTATAAAATTAGGGTATACTCTGGTGTGAAACGTTAAAAGAAAATCTCTACAGTAACAGACTGAACGCTTATATATATATATATATATATATATATATATATATTTTTTTTTTTTTTTTTAACCAGTATTCCCAAGGTTCAATTCTACTTTGGTTGATCAATTTCATAAGGTATTAGTTTACACATGATCCATTTCACCCTCTGTGCAAATGTATTAATGTAAAATCTGCTCTATAGGTAAGATTTTAAGGGAGAAGAGCACTCTATAGCCTCCATTTTTGATGTGTCTCTATCGGCTCTCCCAATTTTTTTTTCTGCCACCAGTAATGAAGTTGACCATTGAGGCAAAAATGACTCTTCTTGACTGGGTTCCTTTCTGTTTCATGGGCTAACTTAGCTTCCAACTCCTTTCCCTCTAAATTAAAGGTTTTTGTGAAGGTTTTGCAAGGGTATTTTCTGCTGCCTTCACTGGGATGCCTCCTTCAACCAAATTTCATCTAATTTTTTTTCTTTTTTTTTCCTGGTGAGAGTTCTTCAAAGTTTATGTCATGAGTTTGGCTTCCACCCATCATTTCAGGGCTGATGCATGTGTGATATTTCCCCCTTATGCATGTTAGTTTTTATCCATTTTGCCAAATGTTTGAAAGAGAAGCTTGTATTCATGCTTAATACTTTGGGAACAAGTTTTAGTAGTTACATATAAACATGATGTTGAATGGAAATGCCAAACATGCATTCAATAGTCATAAACAACCACTTAATGAATAAAATTAAAGTCTGAAGGGCTGGATTGTCTTCTTTTTCATGTCTTATATAGTTTAATAGTTTTTTTCATTATTTAAATATAGATTTACATCTGATTTTTTTTAGTTGCAGATATGCAGCTCTCCAGAATATTATATATTAAAAGGATTTGGGATAAAAAATGGGGACTGAATAATCATTTTATTTAAAAACTACTTTTAAATAAAATTAAAAGTAATATATAGTGACTGGATATCATGGATCAAGATTATTTTCTGGATATGCTATCTATTCCATACTTAATTATAAAATATTAGACTATTATTTTACAGAAGTCCCTTTTGTATTATTCTAATGTTGAAGATCCAGTTTTGTTTGTCATTTAAACTGTTATTTCCATTCAACACTATACACAGAAAGCAACTATCAAGTGCTCTTACTCTAGTAATTAGATAATTACTATTTAACACTGATTTGTCTTCTTTTCATTAAACACCTACTCATTTTCTTAATGTAAATAGCATCAAGGAAATTAAGATGCAAGCTTCTTAAAGAATTAATGTAGTAGAGCAATGAACTAAAACTAAATAAAACAGCATAGCTAATTTGTCTTGTTGAATTCTCAGTGAATGACTTCTTTCCTAAATCATAAAATTTAGAATAAACTTGTGGTTTTCAAATTTAACCTTTCTTTTCTTTTTTGTTTGTTTTCCTTACATATTAGTGAAGAAACAGTTAAATAATAAGTCAAATTCTTTTGGGAAATTTTATTTATATATATAGTTCTTAATTTTCTATAGCTTAGCATGGCCCATTGGATGAAAAAGGGCTTAACTACTAATCCCTCATTTTTAATTTGGTGAGTTTTTTTCTTTTAAACAGATTTGTTTATCCAGTACTAGTACTTTTTAGGGAAGGCATCAAAATAATTTGGAGCAGAACATTTCTCCTGTTCGTGTTTAATGGATAAATACTTTGTAAGTACTTTAATTTGAAAGAATTGCTTACATAATGACAATGCAAGCTTTGTAAAATCTAAGAGCTTATTACAACCTAACAATTCCTACATGTAACACAGCCATCTAATTTACAATTCTTACGTTATGTATAGCGAAAGATAATGCATAGAGGCAGCTCATGTTTAGTTTTGAACATGATATTGCAATATTTTATTAACTATTTTGAATTTTTCATATAAATGTATGTATATACAGACCATATGCACATACATACACACATACATACATATTCACAGTGTTTTATTGTATTTTTTTTCCAATCTATATTCTAGTTGCTGCTACTGCCCTTGCAAGAAGATTTGTACTTTACAAAGCCTCTGACCTTTTAGTCCAATCACACTGGGCAGACTTCCATATTCATTAGGATAGCAAGAAGATAGATTTGAACATGCTTCTAAAGTGACCATTATATTTATCAGCCAATTTCCATCTTCATCAACAGTTTCAGCTTGCTTAAGAATATTACCAGAATGAATAATATAGGGAATCTTTTGTAACCAAACACTAGCGATGCTAAACGGTTGCAATATTTCCTTCAATATAAAGAGGACTGTGATCAAACATAATTTATAAATAGCTGTTTGTATTACAAGTAACTACACTGTGAACAACTCATTTCTCATATGCACATGCTTACTAGAAAAACATCTGTGGCATTTAGTTAAACAAAATAGATTTGGCTAAGGTAAGAGGATATCTCATATAGGACTAATGTGAAACTAAAATGTAAACAGCAACAACAATAAAAATTGAGGCTTAGGTATTTATTTTTGAATAAATATTGATTGGTACCCATAAAGAATATTTGTTGTTTACTGAAATATATATTTACAGATACAATTTATAAAACAATTTGTAATGTTTCTGAAATATAATACATATTCTATTTCCTTCTCCCATAGTACATATTCTAAAATACTAACTTTTACTAAATACAATTATTGAGTGAAAATTATGTTTGCATGCATAGGTGCTTTTGGGGAAAGGAAAACTATTTATAACTGCTTTAAGAATCTTCTGTGCTTTACAAGAATCAATGTGCCTGTGACATTTTAAATAATAAGCATCATATTTAAAAAATATAGCTAATAATTTATTTTTCTTTCAAAGAACATGTGCTCTTCTAGTCAGAATAAATGTAATGGTTTGGAAAAAATTTTTCTGTGTTCTATAAATAAAAATATTCAAACTTTATATTTGTGTATGCACACAAATATCTTTATCAGTCTGTCAAAGAATATATTCAGGAGGAGAAGAAAAAGAGAAAAGGAAATTTTTCAATTAGTGACAGCAAAAATATTTCCTCATTCATTAATATAGCTTGACTACTTCAAAGTCTTTGTCTTAGGTTTTATAAACATTTCTCTTATACTAGCATTTCTCTCTGTTTGCTCATCAATTGAGAACTATTTTCCAGTATGGATAAGAAGTTGTATCAGAAAGCTCATCTTCTCCCAGATTCAACACAGGGCAATAATAATACCCATGTCAACTTTGAATTTTACTATTGAGTTTACCTGTCATAAATTTGGAAATGGATTTCTGGTGTCAAAGAGAATAAACTGTTAGGAAAAGAAAACTGAAAGGCAAGGTTTTCAGGACATTTCAGCACTGTGGGAAAAGATAGGATAATCTGTACTTAGACACCATGTTGCTGTGTCAGTGCACAGTACTTGAGCTTCCGGCGTTAGGAATTTTTCTCATCCCCTTTAGTTGTTATGCCCATTATTAAAAATTGATACTTGTTTTTCTTCTGGCAAAAGAGAATAGCAGAGCCTAGCCACTGGATATGCTCAGTAAGGTTGATAGAGTGTTGAGCACTAAGAAAAGGCTCATACATCAGTGATTCTGTTAACAAAACCACATGTCCAGAATTCAGCATTTCTGCTCCTCATTGTGGTGGCAACAATAATGGGAAAGATGTGTTGTTATTCGGTGTGTGGTGGGGTAGAGTAGAATTTAAAGTAATGTTTAAACACCATTCCTGATTTTGAGGCAAGTTGAAGCAAGAGAAATTGCAAGAATTGTTAGACAAGGCCTAAGCAAATATTTATTCAATAAAAGACTTTTTGATAAAAAATAATTGTTTAAATATTTATTGAGAAAGAAGAGAACTGTCACAGAGTCATTACAAGAATAAACCACAGAAAGCAGCATGTGAATTTAAATCCAAGATCTTTCACTTACTAAGAGCTTTGTTCTTATGTAATTTAATCAGCACCTTGAGTCTCTTTTCTAATGTGTTCTAAACGAAAAAAAAATTAAAAAGACCTAAAATCCTAGGGTAGCCGTAAGAATTAAATAAAATAGCACACATGAAATAGAGAATAACTGAGTGATTTTTATCTAATAAGTATTTGTGAAGTAATTTTTATATGAAAGATATAAATTTCAGGATTTAGGAGAAAATATTTAAAATATTGGTATATGTCCACACTGTCAGTGAATACACAGGTAGAATTTTATTTCATTAGTGTTTTCGTTATTGTATCTGACTGTGTTTGAAGGATCTTTATCAAACAGAATTACTCATAACATATAAGAATAAAAATATTTCGCCTAAAAATAAGAAGCTTAGGGAAAATTAAATTTAAAGCATCCTCACCCTGCAATCTCTCTTGTTTTCCTTCTGGCCCTGGAGGAATCAGCTACTGCTGTGGGAGCTGTTTATAGTGAAGACTGTGTGACCAGGAATGTGGGCCAAGCCCAGGCACTGAGGACATCCTTGGGAATGGAAATCTGTAAAGTAATATGTGACTATTAATTTCTAGATAAATCTACTATAGCTGAATTCCAAAGGTCAGAAAGCATATATCATTACTTTTTGCAACCACTTCTTTCACCTTCAGCTGCCTGATAGCCATGAAGTTGGAAACCAGGTCCTGGAATATGGAGTCTGGGGCCACAAACAACTAAATCTTGAGATCTTTCATTCCCTCCTCCACAGTCACAGAAAGGCGGTCTCTAACGCCACTCTCACTTTTCATAATTCACATGAGTGCTTCTTATTTTCAGAACCAAATTTAACTTAGATTACTGTTAGCATCATAGGGGGCTATCAGATGTGTTTAATATACTTGTCCTGCTGAAGGGAAGGAATATAAAAGGTAGTGTGAAGGGATGCTGAATAACCATAAATAATATTCATCTCTGTTTCAACATGGAGCATAAAAACCAAAACCATGAAACACAGGGAACATAATTGAAACTTGAAGACTAGTTAAATGTAATTAACATTTTATTCCATTGTGTCTTAATTATCCAAACTAATTAACTCCAAACCTGAATATCTTTCTCATTCATATAGAAGGGAAAATGAAAACATATAGAAAAATTTTAAATAACATACCTATTAAACTTCATTATATACTCTATATTAGAAGAATGTTAATTTATCTCAATTACAACATTTTGTATCAGGTATAATTAAGAAAAACCACAGGAAATGTTTTACAAATACATTTAAAATGAAAAAAGAAGAATATGTAAGTATATTTTCAATTGTATAGGGAGCACACAAGTAAAATTGTAATGTAAATGTATTAGCAAAATTTAAAAATAAGAATAAAACTGGAAAAAATAAAAACAAATCAAATCTAATGTAAGCTTTCTAATGACCATGAAGAGGACAATTATTAGGCAGAGATACAATCTCATATTCTGAAAGAAATTTTTTTCTATGTTTCTTGGATAAATGTTACTTTTTCAATAAAATGTTATTTTTTTGGTTGAAAAAAATTGTTGGTTTATTTCTGTTCTATTGTTATATCTAACATTAAATAATTATATAGTTTCATAAATGTTTCCGTATTTGTCACAGCAATGTATTGCTTAACTTTACATGTACCCATTTTGCTTTAGGAAAAGACTTTCAAAAATACTTTTTAAAATATATAATGAGGTTCATTTCTTTTAAACAAATATGTTGAAATAATTTCTAGGTACAAGATGGAGTTGCTTTTCCCTGGATGCCACATCAACAAACAGAAACTGAGAAAACATTCCAGAAATGCAGTATATTCGGTGAGCCAGTCCTAAAACTCCAAGGCAGTTCAGGGTCCTGTATTTTTTTCCCCTTTTTTCACCCCAAAGAAGCTTCTTG
Source organism: Camelus ferus (assembly GCF_009834535.1). Lineage (NCBI taxonomy): Eukaryota > Metazoa > Chordata > Mammalia > Artiodactyla > Camelidae > Camelus > Camelus ferus. The sequence goes on along the minus strand of NC_045696.1, from coordinate 122,411,587 downwards.
ACTTCTGCCTCATTTTGAAATTTTCTCAAAGGAGACTGCCCCCATCATGAAGTGTTAAATAGTGTTTATTTGTATCACCTAAATTGTTTTTTTAAATCATTTTTTAACAAATGCCAATTTAAAAATATAAATTAATTTAAAGCAAATTTGTAATGATAAAAAGCTTGTGAAATTGTCATTTAACATAGCTCTCATTTTCAATAGAAAATCTGTGACTAAAATTGTAATTTTGATTCTGATCATGTGACATCAGAAGTAGTATAATTCTTTATCTAACATCACATGTGTATATTTTGCCCCATAGCCTTTTTTAAAAGCACATTTTAAATTATGTATTTTAGTGTTTAATATTCTTAAATGACACCAAAGATCTGAAAGTTTATTTATAGTACATATTATTGAAATGCTAGGTTAACTATATACACATTTTAAGTAACAAGATTTTAAAATCTACAAGAGTAAACCCTAGTTTATTGAGCTTTAGTGATTATCTACTTTGGAAAAATACGCAGGATACAGGATGAAACCCAAATAAATGATCCAATAGATATTTACTAATCATCTATTATATCCCAAATGTTATGCTGAGAACTTGTCAGTACCTAATAAATAGAAATTATAAATTTTCTCATAAACATCCTAAAATCTAGCTATAAAAATAAAATCTTGATACATAAAACAAATATATAAGTACAAAACTTTTAATTTTCAGTAGAAATATTAATAACAAAGAAATGAAAGAAAGGAATTTACCTGATAGTAGTTAGCGGGCATTAATAAAGTAGGGATACCCTCAGACCTCAAAGACCATGCATTTGTGTTTAATGAAATGTGCAAACAAAGGAAACCAATAGAGACAATTCTTGGAATTAACTGATCATTATTATACATTTATGCAGATTTTTGATTTCTGAAATGACACAAAGAAACTCAGTTTACTATCTTGTACTGCTGTTGTTGGATTGGATTTCCTTTTATTAATTCATATTGTGCAATGTACAAATGCTCAAGGTTCCTAGAGATTCAATAAAATATGGGAAAACAAGTTTAAGGGTTTCACCTGACACTTAACTGGAGGAAGTTTGTTGTAGAATCTTCCATCCTCATCATCTCAAGCCTAAAACTTCATTCTGTGGACAAGAGATCACAAACCACAAGAGTGGGCACTGACCACCTCATTTGAATGTAATTGCTGAAAGTTGCAACTCCTGGCTAGCTAGCTGAGCAAGTCTTTCTCCATTTTTTTCCAATAGAATGGAAGTAATGAATCCTACATTTCAAGAAAATTATTTTCTTTTCCACTTGTGACATCTCTTCTGTCCAACATTTGCAAGTTTCCAAAAGACAAAATACTTTTTTAAGTAAAAGAAATATGCCTTCTACTCTGTAGTTTTAGATTAGCAATATGAAGAATTTCATCTAAAAATTACTGCATGAATAAAGCTCCTCCCACACTTGAAGATAATTTTACAAACACTTAAACAACATGCGTCTGCACACCAAGTGTTAAAATTGTCACATATTTGATTAAACTGAATTTAAAATGCTCAAGATTCTGTTAGGTCTAATTTTAGAAAACTGTTTTTATCTGCAAATTCTTTTTTCCTCAATAATTCAGCAAAAAATTTTATGCAATTTATATTTTGCATGTTGGAGGCTTGCTTTCTCCTTTGCCTTTCTTATTTTAAGTCATTTTTTAAAGTGACTATTGCCATGGAGACAGTGATATTTGGCAATATCAGCCAAAACATTTTTTAAGTTAGAAATGTGTCCAGTACTATCTGTAAAGTCATTAAATGTAAACAGTTTTACTAGCAACTTCCTACTCCCTAGATTTTCCTCTGATGATGAAATATAAGATGTGATTTCATTGAAATATGGTGGTTCCAATATTCTCTTACTTGATAAACATGACATGCTATAAATTTGTGGAGAGTGGAAAAGTTCTGCACTTTATCTCATTATTTTTTCCTTGTAGCTCCTTTACTGAGATAAAAACCTTCACTTTTCATATGCACATCTTATATCTTCTATCAGTCAAAATCAAGTTAAAACAATAAATCTTCTGTTTTATCTTTGTATGTTTAATAAAATTTCAGAAGCAGTTTACAAATATACAAGCTTGGGTTAAATCTTTTTAAGCAATTAATTATTAAATATGTATATACACACATATATACCTCTTTAGATCTTAATTGAAAAGTTACTTTAAAATAACATCTTATGAAATGAATTATTTAAGTATATAAGGTAAAATAAACAAAAGTTAATCAACTATGCATTAGAGATATCACATAATTATAATTAGGTGTGATTTTCCTATAAAAATGCTTTAGAGTTTATAAAACAATAACTATTTTTGAAAATCAAATATTTTTCTTCAGAATAATATATCTTTTATACTTCTTTTCCTAAAAATTAAAATGAATTTATTTTATAGAATTTCATGATTTATGATCCATAGTCACAAGAATATCTTCTTAAGAAGGAAAAATATTTCATAGGGGAGGAAAAGTAGTGGTGGTGGAATATCTCAAATAATCTACCACTTTATTACAGGCTTGAAAGGAGATTTTTTAAAAGCTTCATTTTAACTTCTGAACTTGAGGGTATAGCAATAGAAACCCCCAACACTGAAAAAACAAAGACCACAAGGACGGGGGGAATAAAAGAAAAGAATATCCAAGAACTGTAGTATAACTACAAAACATATAACACACACATAATGGAAATGCCAGAAAGAGAAGAAACCAAAAAATTTGAAATAACAATGACTTAAAAATTTCCCAAATTAATGTCAGCCATGAAATCACAGATCCAGAAAACTCAGAAGGCACCAAGCAGTATAAATGCAAAAAAAAAAAAAAAAAAAAAAAAAAAAAAAAAATTTTACCTAGGTGTACTATTTTCAAACTATAGGAAAAAAAATCTAAAAGGACCCAGGGAAAAGGGAGGAACACCTACAGAAAAACAAGGATAAGAATTACATGACTTGCCCTCAGAAAGTAGGCAAGCAAGAATATGACAAAATGGGATTTTTATCCCAGGTAAGCAAGATTGGTTCAACATTCAAAAATTAATTAATGGAACCCACCAAATCAACTGGGTAAAGATGAATAATCACATAATCATATAACAGAATCTAAAAAAGCATTTGACAAAATCCAACAACCGTTTGTAATAAAGACTCAGTAAGCAAGGAATAGTGTGAAAACTTCTCAACTTGTTAAGAATATTTACAAAAACTAATAGTTAATATCATTCTTTATGGTAAGACACTCTAAAATTTCCCACTAAGATTAGGACACAGCAAGAATGTCCCCTTTCACCACTCCTATTCAACTTCATCCTAACACAACAATAGGAAAACAAACAACTTGATTAAAAATGAGCCTAAGAACTTGATGCCTCAGCTAGTAAGATATACAGACGGCAAATAAGCCTATAAAAAGATATTCCACATCATGCATCATTAAGTTAAATAGATTAAAACAACAGTGAGATACCACTACACACCTATTAGAATGATCAAAATCCAGAACAGTGACAACAACAAATGTTGGAGAGGACATGGAACAATGGAAACTCTTTTTCACTACTGGTGGGAGTGTAAAATGGTACAGACACTTTGGAAGTCAGGTTGGTTGGTGGTTTCTTACAAAACCAAATATACTCTTTCCATAAGATCCAGCAATCATGCTTCTTGGTATTTACCCAGGAGGGCTGAGAACATGTCCACACAAAAATCTGCACATGGATGTTTATAACAAATTTTTTCCTATATCAAAACTTGGAAGCAACCATGATGTTCTTCAGTATGTGAATGGATAAAGAAATTGTAGTACACCCAGATAATGGAATATTATTCAAGAAATGAGTTCAAGCTATAAAAAGGCATAGAGGACTCATAATGCATGTTACTAAATGAAAGAAGCCAATCTGAAAAGGCTACATACTGTGTGATTCCAACTATACAGTACTCTGTAAAAGGCAAAATTATAGAGACACTAAAAATATCAGTGGTTGCCAAGAGGTAGAAAAGGAAAGGATGAATTGACAGAGTACAAAGGATTTTTAAGGCAGTGAATACTCTGTATGATACAATAATAAAGGATACATGCCATTATAAATTTGCCCAAACCCACAGAATGTACAACACTAAGAGCAAAACCTAATTTAATCTATGGACTTTGGGTGACAATAATGTGTCAATATAGGTTCATTAATTGTAAAAAATATCACTCTGGTAGGGATATCAATAGTTAAGGAAGAATATGCACATGTGGGCACAAGGTATACGGAAAATCTCTGTACCTTCCACGCTTAAAACTATTCTTAAACAAAAAAAATTTTTCTGAAATAATTCTGTTCACACATCAGTTCTGGGGAAGTTGAACCCACTCTTCTAGCTGTGATTCTAGGAGCCATGGCTCCATACCTTTGCATGAGTACAGTGGGGATAGTTCATGGACCACAAAGTGAGAAACTATCTTAGGTAGAAAAAATATTTTGAAATGGAGATTTATATGCAGGAAGTTAATGGGAGGAGTGTTCTCTGGGGGAAAAAAAATGTTTTAGGGATTAATGGAATCAGGATTAGGCAGGGAAAAGGTTTAACTTGCTATAATAGCAACTGAAGGTTCAGAAAATCCTCTTGGAATCACCGCAGAGTTCCTCCAACTGGAGTGAGGGAGAGCTGTGTCTTTGAATTTCCACATCACCACACTGGATGCACGCTGCCCCTGGAGAAGAGTGTAAGGTTTGGTCAGGCAGCTATTTCCCTCCATGTGCAATTCAACACTCTATTGGTCTTTGATGTTTCTGCTTACCTTTGTGAATAACACACTAATTCCAGTTTGTTCCTGACTATCTTCTAAAGGATGTTTCTATGGTGAACACCCTTGGAAGATAAAGATGGTATCTCCTTCTGGAGCAAAGGAATGCTTACTGTTCAGTAGAATAAAGATAATACCTCTATCTAGAGCCAAGGGCATGCTTATCAGAAAAGATTCAAATTCACTTAGTTAAGGGTCCCTCTTATGTGATGCAACTCAACACATGTATACATATATTTCACTCTGTATGCCATGCTTTGGGAAATGGTGCTGATATATTGATTACTACAATTGTGCTGAGTAATATAGTGGCCTTTGCATCTGAATCAGGAGTCTTGTGTCTTCTACTAGTATCCATGAAATCTTGGGCTAACTTGGTGGAGTAAAATCTCAGACCCATTGTAGTTCTTGATGGTCATTATCAGCAAGTGCACTTTCAGCAGCTGGGAAAATGGGTTCCTTGATCCTGAAAGGAGAACCTGGGCAGTGCATCTTGACATTGATCTTAAGAACCATTAGGAATCTGTAAAGAAATGTTCAGGGAAGAATCAATATTTGGGATTCAGCCTGATGTTACGAAAAAGCACCAAAACATAGAGACAGAGATAGGGAGAAATAATCTAAAAAACATTGGTACACAACAATGGACAGCAAATCATTTTTTAAAAAGATGTAAGAATTAGAATCTCAAGTGGTGAAATATGGTACTAGAATGTTGTGATTCAGCTATTGTGGGAAATGGCCTTGTGTAGGAAACTCTGGACTTAATTTAGAGTAGGGAAAATACTGTGGGGCCAGTGTTCTCTGAGAATCAAGTCATCTTTCAGAATACTTTGAATTTATAATATATAATTAATTCCACCACATAAATAAGAAGTAGTTTTTTGGTAGAAAACTGCAATCATTTTTCAGGTGTACATAAACTTAAACACAATGTTATAACAAACACAAAGAAAGAAAAAACTAAAAATATTCTATGAGGCAGCTTATTTTTTTCCTATACATGTTACAGATCTCAATTACTTAATTTCAGCAGAGATATACTACTTATTAATTGATAAAGCAGCAGTGTTATTTTGAAAAGAATTTGTTAACTACTGAATTAATGTAAAAATCATTTTTCAGGTTTAAAAACTCATACTTTCTATTTTTTCTTCAAATGTCAATTAAGAGCTTTCTAGTTTTCAGCACTCTACTTGATATAAGACATCAAAGGGAAAATATGGCATGAAGCTCACTCAAAGCTATGGCTTAAATGAGAAAACAATCCATTGTTACTCCATGTGAAAAATGCACTGAGAAGATCTATAGGAACATCGTGGAAACAGACACTAGTTGTGCTGAGGCAGCTGCTATCCAGACACTTATCCAGACACATGACTTACACATAATCAAAATCTCAAAAATTATAATACATTAAATCATTTTTAAAAGTTATGGATCTAAATGTCAGAAAAGGGGTTAGCTTTGGAACAACACATTGTCAATTTTATGGACTATTTTTTAACTTCACTGTCTGTTCATAATAAATATTTGGGTTGGTTGGTTTTTTTCAGTGAATCTTAAAGAGGTTGAGATACTAATTCATGTTTATCCATATGAGGAGAAAACCTGTCTGCATTGATATTTGCCAATACCAAAAACTACATCCTATTTTTATTGGCTCTAAATTTAAGCTAAACTGTGGGGAAAGAATAAATAGATCTCTGAGAAAAAGGCATTTGAACCTGAGGAAAGCCATTCATTATCTCATAGTGAAAATTCATTCATAATTACCAAATCAGAATTGTGAGGGAAGTATTATTAGTTTTAAATCCTTCTGATGCTTACTTAAATTTTCAGTGTCAACTCGACTGAGCCATTGGATGATCATTTTTATAGATATTATTCTGGGTATGTTGGTGAGGGTGTTTCCAGGTGAGACTCACATTTGAATAGGTAGACAGTCAAGCAGCTGGCCCTCCTAAATGTCAATGTCTCCTTCAACCAAGTGAGGACCTGGATCCAGGAACAAAAAGGATGAGTAAGAGGGAACTCCTTCCGCCCAAGTGCTTGAACTAGGACATCCTGCCCTCGGTCTAGAGCTTACACCATCAGCTCTCCTCAACTTGGACAGAAACTACACCACAGGCTTTCCTGGTTCTCTAGGTCTTTTTGAGTAGAGATCTTGAGACTTCTCAGGTTCCAGAATCATGTGACCCAGTTTCTTATATGTGTGTGTATACATACAGACACACACACACACACACACATATATATCCTCCATCTACACTCCCCACCTTATTCAGAATATTTCAATGTGTAAAATGTATATTCATTCTAAAAAGTCTGCAGTTCTCAGAAAATAACAGACAGATAAAAAAATTTGACACAGATGTTGAAGTCAAAGAGATGGTGTGCTGATAAATATTTAATAGCCAGCTGTCCAAAGAAGGCAGAGGGACTGATTGGAAATTTTTGCCAATTTCCATGGAGTAAAATCTGCCACAAAGGTTGTTTCATATAGTAGTGTAACATCACAGAAGGCAAATTTCTGAGAAAATGTTAGCCAGCTCCGGCACACTATTAGTGAAACATACATACAAAGCAAACATTATGCTTGCAACTGTAAAAAGAGTGGATGTTTCAAAGGATGATGTTTGTTGCTTTTAATAGACAGCTGTAGAATTGATTATAACAGATTTCTAATTTGGGATGAGTTGCATCAACTAACCTTCAATTTACCTGAGTGACTTTTTTTCAGTGAATGTATTCTTCCAATTTGAAATACATTTTTTAATGTTATTAATTTATTAACCCATAAAAACAATGGTTTCTTGCAACATTGCACATTAAAAACATTCTGTATTTTCATTATTCACCCTCTTTACTGAGTCTCCCATTTTTAACTAAATATTTTCTGGATAAATATAATATTTATGCCTCAAAAAAAGGCAGAAAAAATACAAAGTTCCATTTCCATGACTATGTCTTGCTCTTTTTATGCTAAAACAGGAAGCTTTAAGTGAGAAATTATAAGACCAAAATATTTTGCTTAATCTCATGGAAGTGGCGCTAAGATATGTGAGACCTTGATTCTTAAAATTATGTCACATGAAATTTTACACCAGTTACTTAGTAATAGAATGTATTTACTTCACTTGTAGCCAACATATAATACTAGTATAATAGTGTTAATATAATCACAGAGGAAAAAAAGTGTTTAATCCTTATTTTTGAATTCAGTGCATAACAGCACCATTTTAACCTACCTTTCAACATCGTTCCAGACTTCTTTGTTACCATTCTCCTGCAAAGAGAGGGCTGACCTATTTTCAAGGCTGCACTACAGATTGTATATGCAAATGTCATCTTTGCTGTATTATGTTCAGGATCTGCAAGTGCTAATGCATAGATCCTCTCTCACAGAGCTGAAGAGGTTGCACTATGCATTATACTGTAATATAATTATTTTTCATCTCTATCAGAACACATGTGTAGCCTCGATGAAGTTGAGAAAACCCAGGGAACCACCAAAGAAATCAATTATAGACTCTTCTTGCAGAGGAAAACTTTTACATTGTTTGTTGGCTGATGCCAGTTCCTGTGAAGAAATACACCTCTTCACCTCAGATAAAGGAGAGAACGCTTAAGAGTGGCACACTTGACACTTGGTGATTTTCTTTTAAAAAACATATAGAGGCCTTTATTTTAATTACAGATCTCGTATTTTCTAGGGACACCGAAGAAATTGACAAGGGCTCAGAGACGAAGACTCTGTTTGAAAGTAGAATTGATAATAAATAACTCCGAATTACAAGCACCCTAATTTTAAATTCCACTGCTATGTGTTCTGGAGATAAGCGGTGTTTCAATTAAATTTAGTCTTGAGATGTTTTGGTTAAAGGTGTTTTGTGTCTTACTCTAGAACATTCTGCACAGGTAATATCAGTTAACTCCATAAATCTCTTTTCACTTACATTGAAAGTTTGAATTTAAGCCATGTTCTCTGAGGTAAAGGGTCAGGGGTTTATCCACTAAGCCACCAAACCCCTCAGTTCAAGTACTTTTGAGTCCTGGTATTTCTTTGTGACAGAAGACACTCATGAGGAATTATGCGCTGTGCCCGAGGGTGAAGAAAGCAAAAGAAAGACAAACCTTATTAGGAGTACATGGTGCTGGCCGCCCGACAGATTTTGACCTTCACATGACCAAAGGCAAAGATGAATGCAAAAAACCTCCACTGCCGTTAAACATTGTAACGAGACAATCTTTAGAACCTCCGAAGAAAAAGAAAAGAAAAAAGAAAAGAGGGAAAATGTTTATCAACACAAGGAGGACGAAAGCAAATGTAATACTGGTCTGAGAGAAATAGAGAAAACTCAGAGATATAAAAAACTTTAAAAATTGAGAGTTAAAGAAGATAGTAAGGATACGAAATATGAAATGATTGGGAATCCCTGCATGATATTGTCTGATGTTGTTTGCCTCCCATGAATGGTTATGTGGTCAACTAAACCGCTTTTCTTATTTTGAAAACAGGAATCATTAGTATTCTCCAAATAAAAATTTATGGACAGGATACTTTTCAGATTAACTTTTTAAGAGTTTTTTCTGATTGGAAAATAAATATACCAAGATTCAAACCAACAAAAAAGATACAAGCCAATACAGAAAGTGCTACTCATTTAATTATGTTTTGATCTTAAATTCAGTGTGTGTGTCTATGTGGTGTTATGCAGGGGGGAGGTATTATTTAAAAAAAAAAAAACTAGTAAAAACCCACTTGGTACCCTAAGTTCCATGTTGAGCAAACAAGCATTTGCGTGGTAGAATTACAACCAGAATAACTCTTTTGTTTAGGTTTTAAGTGAAAGATACAGTCCACCCCTCTGTCTTTTCACTTTTACTAAGGAATACACTAGACCTCTAATCCTCATTAGCAGAAAGTTGTCTCGTCTTCCCTGTCCTCTCACAGTTTTGGCCCAAAGCTCGTGGCTTGTGTCTCCTGTGTAGTCTATTCTAAAGTGGTTTAATTCTCCTTTCAAAGACCAGGGAGGAGACAGCATAGAAAGCAAATGCAACTATTGCTTCTCAAGCAGATTCCTTGTGAGCAGCTTCCAGTTACAACTGCTAATGGTAGTATCTCAAAGGCCTATTATCATCTCTTAATAGAGAAAAAAAAAAAATGAGTAAATCAAACCACCATATAAGTTAAATTATTCTAGAAAAATCTAACATTTAACATTTAACATGATTTACTTTATTCAAATTAATATGTAGTTTTTAAAAATCCTCGTCTGTTCTTATTATGAAGTTTCTAAAGAACATAAATGGTTCTTAATTTTCATTTTTAAAATTACAACACCAATTATATTTAAATTTAGGATACATGTAAATTGTACTCTATCATAATTTGTTAATGAAATTTTAAATTATTGAAATCATACTCATTAAGAAGAGAAATTAACTTTGTATAATTGCTCAAAGGCCAAGTTTCCCAATCATAATTATTGGCTTAATATATATATCAGTTTTCTTGCCATAAATACAGAAGCTATACATCTGTAAATTTAAAAGGTGCATGTTAATACCAGGACATAATTTCAATACAGATGATCCAAAACTTCCATGTAAATTTGCACAAATATATTTATTTTCTGTTCACTCTTGAGGTGACATAAGAAATGGACAGATACTTCTTCATACTTATTATATAATGGCTCATAGGTAGTTTTTAAAAAGAGATATAGAAGTAGCTGCTGACTAGAGTAATCCAGATTGACTATCAACTGATGAGCACTATATGTGGATATATTCTCTCATTCTTTGATTATTACTCTTTCACTATTCTGTATCAAAGTAAATGCATTGTATTTCATGAGTTAACCAATAGGGTGGCGGATCCATATCTCTCTCTCTTCATGACATTTGCATCTTTATGTAGGCAGTATTTCCCCCAATCTTCATCTGAATTATCCTAGATAAATGTAGCCCTGCCTAAACTAAATAACTAAATCAAATTTTTGGGAAGTGGGTCTCAAATCGTAGCCTGAAACCAGAACTGCCTGAAAGGCCTAGGAAAGCAGATTTCTGAGCTCCATCTCCAGAGACAGTGACTCAGTCGACTTGGGGTAGAGCTCAAGAATTTGAATTACTCAGAAATCCCCAATGGTGCTAATATTGCTATTAACAGAACCTCATTTTGAGAAACACTAGGGAATCTGTGTTTTTAACAGTTTCTGGGTGATTTTCATGATTAGCCAAGATCAGGAAGCATTGTTATAGGATTGAGCTCTACCTAGACTCTTTCATGCCTGCTACCATCTCAGCCTGTCCCGCCCTATTCCCACATCTGTTCCTGCCACATTCTCGTCTATATCTAACAATGGTATTTCTTTGAAGCGTAATTTAGCACAACCCAGAAATTGGAATCTGAAGAAGTGAATTACTTCTTTCTTCACGTGGTATGAAACACTTTCACAGTATTTATGAGACTACAACTTCGATTTAACATACCATCTCTTCCCTGATGATGGTTACAAATGTAAATGCCTGAAGGACTAGGAAGACAAAATAAATGGGATGGATAGGTTGGAAGGATAGTTTGGTGAACTGGTTGGCCCATGTCCTGTTGAAAAGAAAACACAGTCCTCTCCAGTTAACTATTACTATAAAAGAATATGTGCCTAATATTTACAAGTGATGATTTTTGTTTGTTTGTTTGAAGAGAAGAATAAAATGTAGATGTGTGTGGAGGTATAAATGAATGTTCAGTGAATGAAAATAACATAATTAGAAATTTGATCTAATAATCTATGTTTTTCATAAACTTTACTTTAGACTAGTTTTAGATCCTTTAAATTGCAAAGATAGCAGAGTTCCCATATGCTCTTCATTATTTTTATTTTTAACATCTTATATTTTCATGATCTATTTGTTACAACTCTGGAGCCAAATTTAGTCTATTACTCTTATCTAAACTCTGCAACTAATTCAGAATTCACTAGCTTTTTCCTAATGTTCTTATTTTGTTCCAGAATCCCATCCAGGACAGGTTATATTTAATTGTTATGTCTCCTTAGATTTCTTTTGGCTGTGACATTTCTCAGAATTTTCCTGATTTTTATAACTCAAGAGTTTTAAGGAGCACTGGTGAAGTATACAATGTGATTTAATTGGGGTTCATCTGTTGTTTTCCACTGGGGTGTAAACTAGGGTTCTATGATTGGGAGGAAGACAACAGAGGTAAAGTACTATGCTCATCACTTTAGCTGGAAGTACATACTAACAACGGGGCTCTTCATTGAGGATGTTAAAGATTACTTGCCTGCAGCAGTGTTTGCCAGTGTTTTCCACTGTCAGGTTACCCCTGCTCTCTTTGTATAATCTACACTTTAAAAAGAAGTCACAAAGCAGAACCAACACTCAAGAGAGGAAAGAGCCAGTCCGCCTCACTGAGGGTGAGGTATCTTCATACATCATCTGACATTCATCTATAAGAGATTTACCTAGTCTCCCTCATAACAATAAAATTTTAATAATAATATCTTTAAATAAATAATAACCAAAAAAGCATTTTTAACATAATATGACATATAAGAAAGTATACTATTTTTCATTTTAATATGCCTCGTGCAAGTGACTCTCATTGCCTTAATACACTTGGCACCTGCCAGCACGTATAAAACATACTGTATAAATAGTAACCAAGCCCATGCTGCCAGGGGCTCCTCTGGACTCCGGTGAGGATGACAGTGTTTTTTTTTAAGACCATGAGATAACGCACGAGGCAGTTCCCTCACTATGTGTGCCAGAGAACGTTTGAGTTGGGGACATAATCTGCAGGGAACAGGAATAATTTTAAGAGTCAAAGCTGGGGTTGGCTGGTTTTTATAGCAATACATCCAACCTGTTCCACCAGTTCCAATCTGCACGGCTGATTAAGTGAGCAGCGTGACCAGCCAGGTGTTCTCTGCTATGTATGCCGGCTCCAACCCAGGGAACTAAAGGAAGTGGAAAAACCCAGGTTAACAATGAAATAGCCAAGGATGTGCACAAAGATTTAGCATCAAATGGTCATCACAGTGTCGATTATAATAGTAAGAATGTCCAACAATTAACAACATGTTAAAAAAAATTGTAGACTATAACACTCACTTTCATAGGTATTGAAAATGATGATGAGGGAGAGCATGGAATGACAGCCCAAACTGGTTACACTATGCCATTATGTTAAAAAATAAATGAATAAACAAGCTTCTACGTGGATAAGTGTAATAAAATCTTATTTTTGTAAAAGAAAATAAAAGGTTCATATTTTAATAGCTATTATCTCTAGGTGGTGAGATTACAGGTGATTTTTATTTTACTTTTTTTGCTTATGTGTACCAAATAAGTTTTCTATGATGAATATTGATTAATTTTGTATCCAAACTTATTTTTTAAAGAAGAAACCAAAAAAATCACCTTCCTCTCTCTTCCTGAGGTAGCAGCCATCTCCTATTTGGCATCACGGTTGTCCTCAGAACTCTCACGAAGCCCCTGATCACCAAAAATGGACCAAGAAGTTCATCTAGCACCAGTCAGACCAATACACCAACATTAAGTGTAACTGGAAGAAACTCAGAGGTATTGCCAACAGGGGCAGAAAAGATTCAAGGGCCAGATCATCATGCCCAATACTGGCTGTGGGAACCACAAGACAAGGAAGTCAGGCTGCCCAAGAGCTTCTAAAAGTTCCTGGTCCACAATGTCACGGAGTTGGAAGCGCTACTGATGTGCAACAGATCTTAGTGCGCTGAGATTGCTCAAAAAACACCTCCTCCAAGAACCACAAAGCCTGAGGGCAAGAGCGGCCCGGCTGGCTGTCAGAGTCACCAGTCCCAGCGCCAGGCTGCACAGGGAAGCAAGTGGAACAGAAGCTTGTGAGCACCTTTATTTGTGGTGAATAAAACCAGGGAAACTCTGCTGTGTGACATTCTCCTCACTTAAAGCAAAACCC